>NW_017257571.1:322520-337383 GCF_001594055.1 Mycetomoellerius zeteki | reverse complement strand
CATAGGTAAGAACTTTGAAAATACAATGGGAAAGAAACAATATAGTTGTAATACAATGTTATTTGTAGTTCATATATGTATTTTTTAATCTAAAAATGAAGAGTTCAGAACAATATATATTAATAATTTATATTATTCCTTTTCTATATAGAACAAGAATAATATAAATTATTAATTAATTTTTTATTCCTCGTAGTTATTCAATTATTGATTATTATAATATTGTAATCAATCAATTATTGATTATTAATTTTATTATTGATTGATTCCATTATCGAATTAATTTTTAAGTACATATTTTGTTTGTGATACAGGTTCAATGGATGGAACCCATATTCGTATAGACAAACCGTTAGAAGATCCTGATTCATACATTAATAGGAAGCAATATTTTTCAATACAACTACAAGGAGTTGTCAATCACCAACGAAAATTCATTGACGTCTTTGTAGGTTATCCAGGGTCTGTACACGATGCTCGTGTTTTTAATGAGTCTGAATTAAATGAATGTTTAAGCAATATTTGTGGAGGTATTTATTTACAGCATAGTATTAAATATGTGTGTTTAACACATTTTGGTACATTACAATTTCAAAATATTGAAAGAATTTGCTCATTTATCCTTGCAGATGGTACATACATACTAGCCGATAGTGCATATCCATGTTTGCCTCATGTTCTTGTGCCGTACAGAGACAATGGACAATTAACAAGAGCTCAAATTAATTTCAATCAGAAGCTCAGCTCTTGTAGAATTACATCTGAGAATTCGTTTGCAGATTTAAAGCAACGATTTCGTCAATTATATCACTTTAAATTGCGTAACATTGTAAGAATGGTTCAAGTTATCAATGCATGTTGCATTTTGCACAACATCGGAAATGCAAATGACATGGACATTTTTGAACCACCATTGGATGATGCATATCCTGATCCAGCATTGGCACAATATGAACACGTACAAGTGGCACAATATGAACACGAAGAACATGTACAGAACAATACTGGACAAATTGTAAGGGATGAAATTTGTCGGCAATTAGCTACTCGATTGTGATTAATGATTTCTATGTACTGTTATCGATATGATATAATATTTTGACTTTTATAACATTTACAATTATTTGTTTAAAATTATTGTACAATAAGTTGTAACTAAAGAAATAATACGCTACACATTTGTAATTTATTTGTATCTTATTCATATTCCTTTTAACATGTAACATAACATTTTCCTATAATTTAATGTGAGTTACAAGGAGCTTTAGTACATATAAACTATCATAGAAACAAAACAGTACGCTTGTAACATAGAATTTGATTTTCAATGACATAGATATTTCAATTAAAAATAGATAATATTCTTTACGTAATAATCTGTAATAAAAAACTAAGTTGAGTTGTTGAGTTCTTTTAGTTCTAATAAAATTGCCTGCAGTACAGAATTTTGATTTTTTAATAATTTGTTCTGTTCCAGCAATATAACATTCTTTTCCTTTAAAATATTATTTCTTTCTTCTCTTACTGGAGTTTTGTTTTCTTGCAATTCCAAATATTTTTTTTGAAAGTCTTTGGATTCCTTCCTTCTCATTCTGAATTCTTCCCCAATAGTGCTAATGGTATCTTTGATTACATCGATGTTATTTGGTCTTTTCTTTTTTGTTTTTACATGACTAGTATCGTTTACATCTGTACTATTACTATCAATGTTTGCACAATTTCTAGCATTTATAGTAACAATATCACAGTTCTCTTTATCAATATTCTCGGTAATTGTTCCATTTTCTTCTTGCATGCTACAATTGAAAAACATGATATATTAAATGTTTATAAATATTACAATTAAAATGTACCAAATGCAATAAATATACAGCTTATCTGATAATGTATTTAAAAGTTATGAAACTTACATGTCAAGATCTTCACCTGCGGAATATCGAGAAGATGACGCTTTATAATTTGATGTTTTTTCGACCTCTTTTAATAATGTTCCGATTCTATTTTCACATAATACTGGTCTTTCTTCGACCTCTTTTAATTTTGTTCCAATTCTATTTCCACATACTACTAAAGGCTCAATGTTATGTTTTTTTCCTAAAATATCATCTAATTCCCTATATGAAAAAGAGGAAGAATTATATCAAAAAGAATTATATCAGGGTAACGGAAAAGTAATGTTTTCCAACCCCATATATGTATATATATATTTATCATTTTTTATGAATAGTAAAATACCTTCGGTATGAACAATCAGCTCTATTACGTCCTGTTTTTTTATTATGACTTTTCATATTCTTATATGAACGATTTAAACTTTTCATTTTATTTTCAGCTTGTCGTGCTGTAACACTATATCCATTTATAGTCATTTCTGTGGCTATAATTTCCCACATTTTTTTAAGATTCTTTATTTTTCTGCTTGTTACATCTTCTCTTTTTTCTTTAAATAAAGCCAAAAAGAATTTTGTGCTACTTTCATTCCACACAATTGTCCCGATATCTTCGTTCTCAAAACTTTCGGATCCGACATCATTGCTTATATCACAATTGTTCTGACTAGAGAGTAATGTCGATGAAGTAAGTTTTTCAAAATATTGTTTATATTGTCGTAAATCAATAACAGCTTCAAAAGAGTTATCAATGTTCACTAATAACTGATTTGCAGATACGTCAATGTTTTTTGGGTTTACAACAAATTGTACAGTGCCATCTGTAAAATTTTATTTTGTTATTAGCAAGACTCGTATTTTAAATAAAAAAAATAAAACAAGTTATTTAGTAAAAATAATATAGAAACTAAGGCTCAAATAACTTATAAAATTCAAATAATTAAATGATTGCTTGGCTCGTAGCCCTGTCTTTATTATTTGGACAGTTATTTAGTATTTATTATTTTAAATAACTTAATACAGTAATAAATAAATATAGATCTTAATAAATTAATATAGATCTTATTTACCTTTAGAGGCACCGATTAAAAATCCTTGTTCGTCATAAATGAAATCATTTGCATCACAATCTATAAAGAAAGTGCTTTCTTTCCTCTCCATTGTTTTCTGGAAATGCATGCACTTTCCAATACACGGTGTTATCCGGTAATGAGTTAACGACTTCTCACACTGCCTTGAAAGGTTAAGTATCAAAACACGTAGCCCCGGTGTAGTGCGCAATCTCAAAATTATATCCACTGTACCATACGCTGCACCGCCTCGAAAGATGGTACAAAAATTCTTGTACCTATGCACCAATTTTCAAGTGTTCCGTTGAAATAGAACGCGTGCACTATTTTGCAGTGACGTCAGTTCCGGCAAATAAAACGTAAATTGTTCTGCACCTTGCACTAGGTACAGAAAGTGCATGCACCGTCATCAAAAAGAACATACCTCTTATCTCGTCGCTGTACCCGAACGTTGTGTTGGCGAACGGGTTGTACGTGTGAGTCTCGATCTTGACGATGCGATCGTCAAAGATCGGTTCACCGGTAATATTCAAGATATCAATCATCTCGAAAGTTGCGTACCGCGAATCCCAAAGATTGTAAAAATTCAACGTTCGATGCGCTGAGCTTCTTCTTCCTACAGCTGGATGAGCGAATGTTTTCGAGCTGTGACGTCACTGGCCTTGTAAATAATGCGTTATCTCTCTGCGTGCGCTCCGTTCCGTTCAATATAAGCATCTCACGCTCGCGTTCGCCGTCGCACGTGCAATCTGACGGTAATCTCTTCTCCTCGAAAATCGAGCAATCGGCCGTTCTGGTCGACGACGCGTATCGTTAGATCCGTAATGCTCCGTGCGGTGATCGGCAAGTAAAGATCTGCGCAGGTCTTTCCGATATCTTATATCCCGGTGGCACGCTCGGGGAAAATTCGTGTATCGTGTGTGCACCTTTGCCGTTGCTGTACGCGCCCGCGGTCACGTTACATTCTACGCGGATAACATTTACGTTTATTATGTTGATCGACACGTCGGATTCGTGCCATCTTCGCGGTTGCAGTATACGCTTCGACGAGAATCCCAGCAGCGATCCAATGCTGTTGGGCTTGTCAAAGTTTATTCTGTAGGCGCATCTAATCTCGAAATTTTATTAGAGAAATACGTGAGGGGAAATTCGTTATCAGAAGAAAGCGGTTAAGGTAAAATTCGTTACTGTTTCTATAGGATGGTTAGAGTCGTGTTTCTTAAAGTAAATGCTAAGATTTTAGAATAAGTGTACATTTTTCTTATATCTAAATATTGAAATTTTTGGTGACGTAACACTTATAATCAAAGAGATATGTTAGCAGAATATTTATCATTACAAGGTGCAGTACCATGGCAAATAGAGTATATTCGTAGAGGAACTAATAGAGATGTAATTTAAAATGTGTTTACGCGCGAACTTATTAATTAAAGTATTTTTATATTATATTAAAAGTTATGAATTAAGAATTGTATGTGTTATCATCTTTCGAATTATGTACGTTCGGTAAGTTAAATTCATATATTGCGGCTAATCATTATATGCTGATCGTTAGTTCATATTATTTCTTTTTAATTTTTCAAATTACAATAATAATTACAACTTTAGTGACTTTTTTCAATGTATTAATTAAGAAACGTTAAAAGATTTAGTAAACTGAATTATTTGAAAGTTGCATTAAATACTTTTATAATCTCCTGGAATTTTAAATAAAGGTCCTACAGAATCCAGTAACTTTCAGGTAATTCTTTTATAAAACTTAAATAAACACCCTTTATATATACACTAATGTATGTTATTATTATTATTTCGTAACAGCGTTGGGCGATATGTAATGAAAGGAAATTATTACTAACAATAAGATATAGTGATAGAAAGGCTTTATAATTATAATAAAAAAACGTTTAATAAAGGATGTTGAATATTAGCTATACATAAACATAAACATTATCACTGGCCAGAATAACCTCATCAATGAAAAAGCTCCATTTTACCCTATTCTGTTTCGAACAGTATTTTCAGTGAGAGGCGAGGGGACTCACCGAAAACAAGCACCCCGAAGGTGAGAGGCGAGGGGACTCACCGAAAACAAGCACCCCGAAGGTGAGAGGCGAGGGGAGTTTGATTCGTTGGATACTTTTCTCAAAAATTGTTATATCCAATGCCCAGTCTCAATCTTTCGTTACTCCTACTTTCTTTCGTTTTCATCGTTTACAGCGCCATCTGCCACGAATCGAAAAAAAAGTTTCGAATAAAACTTACTTATTTTTCCATGGAGAATCCGAATCTGTAATAAAAAATGGGGGTTCCCGTTTGACATTCAAAAGTTGCCCTCCACCCCACCCCCAGGGGGGCGGGGGCGAAGTCGATTTTGATATCATTCGACGGCTCTCTTCGACAGGAACAACTTTTATTTTGGTTATTATGTCTTCCAATTCGTATTTTTTGAGTTATTTCGATATTTCAGGTTAAATGGGACACCCTGTATATGAGAAATATATACTTCATAATAGCGAAATCCGATAAAAACAAACAATTTGTCATCGAAAATACAACCATTGCACATAATAATTTGCAACAAATTTTGCTATTATGATAATTATTAAAAATCATGACATTTATTACATACAATGTCGATATACAAAATATTTAAAAATATATTCTATATCTGTTGCATGTAAGATTTGTTCTATTTTTTTCCATGAATTGTTCCTTTTAACAACATCTCGAAAATCTTTACATTCCTTATCATAAAGGTGTGGATAACCTTTTAGATCAATTAACAATCGCTCTTCCTCTATCGAAGTCATTGGACTTTGCATACCATGATCTTCTATGTTATGATCTTCCATTTTTTAATTTTTTTTCGTTTTCCAAAGTATTACAAAGTATTTCATTCAATTCGTTTATAATTTCGACTCGCTAACACGTATCTGCACGTATCCTACGTATCTCGATCTTAGAACATATATAAATGGAATGGGTATTACCTATACTTTCCATGGCTCGCGCTGATGCAAACATCTGTGCGAGAGAGAAAGGTAGTAAGGGATAAATGTTCTCAATGCGCATGCGGTTCCGATGTTTCTTGTTCAAGTATCGCGTATGGAGAGTCGGGAAATATAATGGAAGTATTTACTGTTAATGAATCGAAAAATTTGTATGAAATGAATACGTAGTGTGAACTAAAAATATTTTGTGTGAAAAAAATAATTGAGAATATATTACTTGAATACATTTGTGTAAAAATTGAATATAGTAAAATTATATTATGTGCAAAATGAATGAGATATGTACAATGTACCGTGAAATAGGGATGACAGTAAAAAGTAGACATGTTAATGTTTGTGACAAATGGAATTCTTTAAAATTATGTATTGAAATAAGTTATTTGAAATTATGTAAAATGCCATTACATTAATTATTGAAATTTGGGAGTGTATGTAATTGTATTTACAAGGAGATACCATCAGGTGGGAAATGAATTCGGGGAGTAGGCTCAGCATGGCGTAAGCTTTAATTTAAAGCAGTTATCTTATAACAATTATAAAAATATATAATGAAAAAAAAATTATATATATTATAAAATATTGTTATCGTATACTGACAATTACGATTCAGTAATATTTATATTCCAGAAAATTCTGTAAAATTTTATACTTACGTCAAATAATATTGTAATGTAATTTATTATACATATTACATGACGATGTCTGTGGTCAAAGTCTCGCTACAAATGCTTTGAGTTAATAAGTATGAAAGGATGTATACACATTCAATATGAAATAAGTATATATTTATTGATGCTTAAAATGTATTAACTTACAAGGGAACCTCTCGAGGTGATAAATTCTGATTTTAATGAAACTTTGTGAACTTGTAGTTTACATAAAGAGATGAATTTAGAAAATATCAGTTGCTGCCCAAAAACGGTTTGAAGGGGTGAAATCACCCTTTACGTGTACAGCCGTTTTCAGCTTTTTCCGTTATATCTTGAAAACTACTTGACATATAAAAAAATGTTTTATACAAAAGTTTTACAACAAAATTAGCTGTATTCAATAGCGTTTTTAGAATAATTATTTAGTAATTTTTTTTCTAAATTTTCGAAAAAAAATTGTTAAATAATTATTCTAAAAAAATATCATTGACGTGAATAAATAGAGGTAATTTTATTGTAAAACTTTTGTATAAAATATTTTTTTATATCTCGAATAATTTTCGAGATATAACGGGGAAAGCAGAAAATCGCTTCACACATGAGGCTTGATTTCACCCTTCGAACTCTATGTTGGCAGCAATTTTCAGAACTTTAAAAAAATTATTATTTTTAAAAATATTTATGATAGATGTAATTTTATTATAAAGCTACTTGTAGAAAAGAATATGATAAAGATAAAGAAAATGATAAAATGCTATCATTTCCACACCACCATCATGAGGTAGATAGCATGGTGCGCTTTTTTTATAGTGGTTTCCCCAGTAGGCCTATTCCACTCTAATTTTTTTATGCACGAATTATTCCAAATGCCGTCATTGACTAATATCTTTGTATGCAGCATTTTTTTGAAGAATATCATAATTGTGAACATTTTGTCATATAATAATCATGTTAGTATTAATAACGAGATTAACAAGTAGTTTTTAAAATTTATAATAAATACATTCATTGCTCTTTATAACAAAAAATGTGCTTAAACATTACAGGAAATATATGGTACCGTAACTCACCACTGTTAGATGTCAAAGGAGCCATTAGATGTCAATGGCAACCCTGTTTCTTGAGTTAAATAACATTTTATTATCTTTTTACTTCCATGTGTATCAAAATGTTAATCAATCCATTTCTGTAGTTAATTTCAACATAAGCAACGTTCACATTAACGTATGAAAGTAAATAAATTAGAGTCAAATTAAAACATCTTCTTGAGTTAAATTATTTAACTGTGCATTATTAAATTATGAAAATGAGGAGAAGGATGTTGTAAGTTTACAATATTTTGATAAGCATTTTTTAAATATTACTCGCGCGAATATATTATTATGTGTAATAATAATAATATATCTTTTTAAACACATCTTTTAAACGTTCCAAAGTAGTCAATGACGGCATTTGGAATAATTCGTGCATAAAAAAATTAGAGTGGAATAGGCCTACTGGGGAAACCACTATAAAAAAAGCGCACCATGCTATCTACCTCATGATGGTGGTGTGGAAATGATAGCATTTTATCATTTTCTTTATCTTTATCATATTCTTTTCTACAAGTAGCTTTATAATAAAATTACATCTATCATAAATATTTTTAAAAATAATAATTTTTTTAAAGTTCTGAAAATTGCTGCCAACATAGAGTTCGAAGGGTGAAATCAAGCCTCATGTGTGAAGCGATTTTCTGCTTTCCCCGTTATATCTCGAAAATTATTCGAGATATAAAAAAATGTTTTATACAAAAGTTTTACAATAAAATTACCTCTATTTATTCACGTCAATGATATTTTTTTAGAATAATTATTTAACAATTTTTTTTCGAAAATTTAGAAAAAAAATTACTAAATAATTATTCTAAAAACGCTATTGAATACAGCTAATTTTGTTGTAAAACTTTTGTATAAAACATTTTTTTATATCTCAAGTAGTTTTCAAGATATAACGGAAAAAGCTGAAAACCGCTGTACACGTAAAGGGTGATTTCACCCCTTCAAACCGTTTTTGGGCAGCAACTGATATTTTCTAAATTCATCTCTTTATGTAAACTACAAGTTCACAAAGTTTCATTAAAATCAGAATTTATCACCTCGAGAGGTTCCCTTGTTAGTGTACATGTGTCGCACGTTCTCTTTCTCCTCTGCCGAAGCCGCACAGTTGCCTGCGCGTGATACAATCGCATATTCAGGTACGTCAGAGTATAATCGTTTTTATTAACACTGTTTTATGATCGTTCATAAATTCTTGACCTAACGTATGGTGCGTCATTTCGTCATTGTTAAAAACGTCTTCGTAAATTCTTTGAAACGCTTTCATACACAACATATTTTTTACATTTTTAATATTAAATATGCTATCTCGATATTCGGGTACAATCATTTCACACGTTTTTATTACGTCATGCGACAGAAAGATTAATTTTCCCTTATTTTTTAACTTTATTAAAATCGAATCGGTGGATGTCGTGACTAAAAAAGTAGAGCAGATTTCGCACATTTTTGGTAATATTTTTTTCACGACGAATCCACTTACATACTTCACGACTTCTTCAACATACGTTGTAAGTGACCATAAGGTCGATAAGTAATCATGATCAAATACATCGATGGACTCTGCATTGTTGACCTCAGTAAATAATCCGTCAGTCAATTTGCTCGTTTTAACTGACGAAACGAATAACATTTGAACGTCGTTTATGGCGCAATTTCCATTTTCTGATGCTTGTATTTCGTGTCGAACGAGCAATTTTTTGTAACTTGACTGAAATTGTCTTGCATCTGGATTATCGTTGAAGCCTCCTTTACTTCTTAGCGCACTGAAAAAGATTTCCAGATGATCCTGGTTCAACTTATATGTCAACAAGTACGATATACCTTTCTCTTTTAATACACTAAATAATTCAAAAAGATTTGTTAAACAAACGATAAACCCGAGAAAACCAGTTTTTCTGGGACTATCTAGAACACATACATTTGTGCAATCTTGCAAGTCTCGAATATATACAATGATCCTGTCTGCATGAAATTTCAATATGTCGAAAGTTTCACTTGATAGAGCCATGTTGCATTTCTTAGATTTGCCAAACTTACTTCGTACATTGAGGATGTCGAAAGCGTCATTGAATGTTTGGCAAAATAGTGCTGTTTTATCCGGATGTTTAAATGGGCCAGGAACACATTCTTGGCAAAATGTTAGTGCTGCACTCACGCTTTCGCTGAGGGTTTGTGCAGCCAACTTCACATTCATACGCGATTTATGATACATTATATGTTTTTTCTTTAGTTTTGTGGCACATAGCAAATCCTCATCTTCTTGCAATTTTTGCAGAGATACTATATTATCCCAGAAAATACCCTTCCCTTTATACCGGAGCTCGCGTTTGTCGCCCAATGTGTTCCGGACTAATTTCAACATGTGGCATGGATCGAAAAAATTTTTTCTTTCGTGACTGGATGGAGGAAGTACGGTTTAAAATATTCCTCTACTTTAAATTGTGCACCTAAATTAGTGCACATGAAGAGATTAGTATTCGTGCCATCAAACGTAAGAGAATGCAACATGGCTCCAGTTTCATGAACCAATTGTAAACAGTGCTTTAATAAACTCGCTCTTTCTTTTCCGTTTAATGAATCTATAAGGAAATAACCGATGGGAAGTTTCCAGTGGCCATTTAAAGCCACCAACATAAATACTAATGCGTGTTTCGCTGTTAGAAGTACAGCTGAATCTCCTACACCTAGACCCATATCGACAAATCCCTGAAACTTGTTGCCATCGTAAGAAGTTTTTTCTTTTATAGACATCTCGTCTAAAACTAAATTACAGAAAATCGGATTTTCTGATTTTTGTACTTTGCATTTTACGGCGTCTAATGCTTCCTTTGTAAAGCCCGGTTGACCGTCCAAAGTTGCGTACCATTTTCTAATCGTCGCAGGATCAGGTAAAAAGTTGCAAAATGTTTTGCGAACGTATCTACATATAAGCCTTCGCCGAATAAAAATTCAGTGTGAGGGCAAATGCTCTAAGCTGTGCAGAGTACTTCTTTCTTGCGCCCTTTCTTCATTTAAAAATATCATTAATAATTGGAGAAAATTCAGCCTAAATTAAAGAATCAATATTTCTTTATGAATATCTTAGAACATATATAAATTAATGAAATATTAATATATGTTAAGATAAATACACTTTCTATATTCTTACTCTTTTGCGTGATTTTTTTTCGTTTGGTTGTGACTTCAATGGTCGTGTGTGAAACAAATGATCACAATTACTGTAATTATTAATTCCTTTTTTGTATTTTTATCTTGAAATATGAAGTTTTTGAAGTTATTTTTAATACGTTAAATACGTTAGGATCAGTTATTGGGACTTCAATAATTAGACAATGGGACCTCGAAATTATTGAAAATTACTCGTCCCAGCTGGACTTGTTATACATTTCAAATTACCAGTATATTGTCTGAAGTGCTTTCATCCAGCAGTTGTCTGTTCTTCAAATGTTGTATCATTCCTTCCATCGACCCAACACTGCCTATTCCTAACATTTCCTCCATTGTGCGCAAGACCTTAGCAAGTTATGCCACATAGGAAATCAGTCTCTGTTCTTTTTTGCCTCTAACTAGATTCATAAATATATTAACAAGATGCTATTGTGCAATAGTATGGTGAAAGAAGACAGGTAAAACAACTTGCAATGCGCAGTAGCCAATTTGATTATAACCGATCAGAATCTGTCTCGAGAACGCAAAAAGCAATAGAACAAAATTATAGCGCGTATTCGGCCCGAGAGGGTTTGCACCCTCTCTCTTGCAATCAGAATTGAATTAATGACGTTATATGCTCTCCTATTGGTAGAATATTGGTCAACCAATAGTAGAACATCCACATCGGTGCAAATTCGCTCGAGTCGAAAACGCCATTACATTGGATCCCGGGTATCCATATATATGAAATTTTTAACGCTTAGATAAAGCATGTTTTATAGTTGGATTGTAAATTAATTTTTTTACGATTAGATTTTTCTGTGTTTTGTATGCAATTATTATAAATGCGAATTCAATATAAGCATTTATTACGTACTTTTAATTTTTTAAAGAAAAAATAATTACTACATAAATTTTATAATTTTACATATAGTAAAGGTGTTACGCAATTAAAAGTCCGCTTTTATCCTGATTTTATAAGATCAGCAAATGAGTCGCTGATATAACAATTTATTTAAATTTAAGCAGTGATAAAATCGATAATATCGTAAATTACATAGAGTTTAGTAACACGCAAAAATTGTTACGTAAAATCAAGATAATTCATGTAAATTTATAAGATTATACAACTTATAACTAGCATATAAAGCACTTTTCTACAATCAGATATTGTAATAACATTGAAAAGATGAAAATTTTCTGCATGATTTATTTAAATAAAAAATCAAGATTGATTAAATAAATTTCTCAAAATTATTTTTGTTTTGAATAATCATACTTTAATAAAAAAATAATACATATACATAAGAAGAAGTTTAGAAGTAATTGCTACGCCGTTGATTATTATTCATTGTCGATTGTTTTACAGTCCTGATACATAAGATGGTAATCAACTTTAACTTTTAAATAGCCACCGCAAGAAAGGCGCCGAAACGAATGAGATATCATATGTTATTATCATATCATAGAATAATATAATTAATATTTTCAGGTAGATATAGACATTTGTTTTAAGATTTGAGAAAATAAGAATAAGAATTAGAGATTCGTAAGTCTCACCACTTCCCCAGATAGCAACGTATCTATCTTGTTGCTGGCATGTTGCTTGCTAAGTATGCATTGCTAAGCATGTGTTGCTACCAGAATTGCAGCAATTGAATTCTCATTTGTTGACAACTTGATGCCTTCACGATATGATAACTTTGAGTAGCAACTTGCCAGTAGTTTGCCAACAACTTTAAAATTGTCATCATCAAAATTTGCACTACTGCCATCATGTTGCCATAATAATATGCAGCATCATGCAATGCTTTCATATTGCCGACAACACTGATGCAGCTATCTTGCTGTTAAACTGCTGGCAATACATATACACATTGTTGCCTGCATGTTGCTACAATGTCGGTATACTCGAAATCGTTGAAGACAAATCTATGGCAAGTTGCCAACATCATAAGCAATCACAGATTTGTGTGATTTTGCACGCTTTGCTATCTGGGTCACACTGAAAAGTATAGATAGTATAGATAGTAATCTGAAAAATACTTTTTTTTTCGCCTTGTTATCCTCATATAATTTTTATTTCAACACTTTCCCCTCATTTTCGAGGACGCATAACCGATCTCGTTATTAAACGGTCGAATGTCTGCAATTATATTATCCATTATCGGCGTTCCGCGCTTTGCTTGGAGGGGACAGTAGGCGCTACGGAAAATGCGAAGCAGTCGCTTAATAGAAACAGACAGGGCTGCGGATAGTCTCATAGCAGGACAGTACATTTAAGAGAAGATCGCGTGTGATATTATTTTTCGATACGCCTGATATATTTAGACGAGTGCGGAAAGAAACTTCGCTCGCACGTCTCTTAAACGTGCGCGCCCATCAGCAACGTACTTTCGCTAAATTTTCGAATAGATTGGCCGCTCGATCGGATTCGTGAGACTGTGTTACCATATTTTTTGTCAAAATGTTGGAAAACGGAACGTCAATGTCCGAATTGGTGAGTTACTTTGTATACTCTTGAGCAGAAATTGACAAATATTAAAGCACTTTTGTTAGTGATGTTTCACCTTTTTGTTTTTTAAAAAAATGTATGTATATATAAAATGTTTGATAAATTAATAAAAATATCGAAAGATTTTTTCACTTATTGAAAAATAGATTACATAATTTCTTTACGAATCGAGCATCAGAGAATGTAAATTTTTTTTTATAATTATATCAATGAATCAATTCCAATGAACTGAATTAATAAAGTTCCACTTTAGAACTTGATATTAAAAAGCATACGTTATATTGACGATTGCTAATGAATAAATAATAATTGAAAATTGCAAACCTTCCTCTATATAACAATTTTTAAAGAAAAATTAATTGCAAAATAATCATCAGACTAATTATTATATAGATAAAAAATTGTGATATATAGATCAAAGCAGAATATATCATAATTAAATAACACTGAATTACAAAAATTCTGTTTCTCCATATTCTCTTAATTTTTACGAAGATTTTTATGTATTTGTAATTACTGAAAAAGAATATAAGATTAAAAAATTCTATCGCTTACAGATTTTGAATAATCAAGGACTTTATTTTGAACAAAAAGTATAAATAATTTACAACTTTTTTCTTTTACTTTATTTACGGAGTAAACTCATAAGAATCATCATTCAGATTTGAGTAAATCTTCTTAGCTAGAAATAAACGTCAAGTGATATTGACTCAACATCGATTCAATGTCGATCCATGTTGAATCAGTATAGATTTCTCCTTCATTTTTAGCTGTAAATTAAGTGAAACCGTTCGATAATAAGTATTGCCAATAAATTTTATTATTTTATGTCGCTTAAAGTTGTACATTATAAAAGAAACTTCATATCATCACATTTATTTTCATTGTAAAAGAAAGGAGGATATCTTAAAATGGCCAAAATTCTCTCCAAGTAGAAACCTAAAAAAACGAAAATTTTTTCATAGTATTTTTTAGTACATATGAAAGAGAAAATTAACATGATAATGCTGAGAAGTGCTGTACAAATTGCTGATAACAAAATGTTTTATTGTTATCAGTAATTTTCATAACACTTCGCATTATTATAATAAATGCGTACATATGTTTCGGTTTTCTTTACTTCTGTACAATCAGACGTAAAGGGCATTTATCATGGAACAAAGTCTGAATAGATTCCGATCGGAATTGTTCCATTATTTCCTAGATTTCTATTGTGTTTTCTAGGGAAAACAGAATAATTCCGATCGGAATCCATATCGACTTGTTCCATGATAGGTGCCCAGCATATATTCTAATATCTATAATATATCTATATAAATATATAAATATATTAAAATATATACAAAATATTTTTAGGTGATATTATATGTATACAATGTTATTCTTCTCTTTCACATCAAGAAACACTATATGGAATTCGTTTTTAGATGTTTATGGCGAATTTTGGCCATTTTTAGGTACCCTCCTTTATAGTTACA
>NW_017257571.1:296484-322297 GCF_001594055.1 Mycetomoellerius zeteki | reverse complement strand
CACACACACACACACACACACACAGACACAAAAATATATATTTATAATATTTAAATTTTATTTAAATTTTATACTTATTTTTACATTATCGTCGAATCTCAGCGTTTATTTTAAATCTAAAACCTGAATGAATTTTACATCATCGTGATCTGTTTGCGATATGATAATATATCGAATACTTATTTCAATACATATCTTGCAATCTTCTCGCATATATGATTACATAATTCCTCGGATTAATAATAACTACTACAGGAGCATGTAAGCCAAACACAAGTTCTACCCAAGTAGTACATGCAGCATCAATACAAAGCGTTAAGAAAGCACTAAAAAAATGTATATAAGCGCTTTTTTAGCGCTTTATACAGGTGCTGCTGTGCTACTTGGGTAAGAGAAAGAGAGAGTGCAAGTGTCTATTCAACAAGTCATTGAAACAATTCATATGTACATGAAACAATAGGCGTTTTGACTTCAGATTAAATCATCTTCAGAATTAATATAATTATAAATGTCACATATGTCTATAATAATATTTAAAATAACTAAGTCGTGTCTCATAAATTACATTGATATTTCAAAAAATTTTATATTCAACCTTCAAGCTGAATTAAACTCCTTAAAATTTTTCTAAGTTATGTACAAAAGTTCGTATTGTCGGTGGGGAGAAATATCCAATGATTTTTGACATTTCCTTTCATACAGCATCTTGCAAGATCAATTTTTCAGTAAATAGTCAATCGATCTTTAAATTCGACTGTTTACATTTGATAATCCATGTATCATACTTGCACTTAAAACTTGCATTTGACTTATATGTATTAATTATTATTAACTATATTACAGAGCCGGGACAAGGGTTTGGCGAGCGAGGCATTTACCTCATGTAAATAATTTGAAGGGGGCGCAAAAATATAATTTTCTACATATCTAATTCATTAACGGTGATTTTGAGTTGTATGAAATTGAAATAAAGAAAGTATTGGATGTACTCATTTCTGAATTGCATTGACGATATGAAAACCTATTTGATTTTGATTTCTTATTAAGTTATAAGTTATCAACAATTAGTTTCCGAGCTACAAAATGCAGCAGTAGATTTAACATTAAAATATGAAAATAATCTAAATGCAAATGAAATTTCTTTCGAAATTTTAAGTTTCAAACAGCACGCAATATCAATACTTTCCGTATAGAATTAGTTTCTATTTTAAATGTTTTATAATTCATGATTATTATTTAACCAAATCATATCCAAACTTGGAGGTAGCAGCAAGAATATTTTTAACTATTCCTGTAACAGTAACTTCATGTGACACAAGTTTTAATCAGCAAGAATATTTTTAACTATTCCGGTAACAGTAACTTCATGTGAAAGAAGTTTTAGTAAATTGAAGTTGATAAAAAATTATTATTTGCGCAACATCTCCCGCGCTTGACTCCTACTGCCCTTGTTCTTTCATTGTTTTTTGAAATATGTAAGAATATAGATTTTGATGTAATAATTGATCATATCGCATCTATCAAAACATGAAAAATATTATTGTGATTTTAGTAACTATATTTCATTCGTAACATACATTTAAATTTGAATGATTATAACGTATAACACTCCTCTCCTATACACGTGATTATATTAAATTAATAGATATTAATATTTACTATTAATTACTATTAATTAATATTATTTTTTATTATATTTCACATGTCATAAAGAAATATTTTTTTTACTAAGGAGCGCATTTTTTTATTTTGCCTCGAATACCGAAATGCCTAGTCCCGGCTCTGCTGTATTAATTATTATTGACTTAACTCAGAGAGCCTGTTATCTTTTATAATTCTGTTTTCGAATTAAGTTATAATGCTTCACGCAAGCAGTGGAATCTTCCCTATTAAACCATAACATGATCGCCGAGGAAAGTTCCAGCTCATATTATCGACAAGCGTTTAACGCGTCTGTTAGAATATGTCGGTTGAAGCTCTGTTTACTTAGTATGAGCAATAAGAATACGAGATGAGAATTACTTAGGTATACAAGATAAGATCTCACTTCGTGAGATAAACGTGCAGACAGAGAAAATAGACTATAAAATTTTTTAAGATTTGATTTTGTTTTAGTCAGTGTTAATTATTACAGCCATTACTAATGTGATTTCACGTGGAAGGCTATCAAGCTAATAATTGCCGATAAATGTTTTTTTCTGGAAGCAAATGCGATTGGAATTTTCATTCAATCATGACTGTTCGGATAAAAAAAGACGCATCGTTATGTAATGCTTCAACAACTCTCGCATCTTTTTGTATTGATCTTATTCCATTAATAATTGATATCAGTCGGCGCACATCACGGAAATAGTAAATTTATTACAAGAGATAAATATTATCCATAAAGTTTATGTAACGCAAAAGGAAGTTTGTGTTGAAATAACTGAAAAAAGATCTAGAAACGTGTCTTAGACGTGCATGTAATACTTCGCAAAAAAGAATTAGATTTTTATTTTTATTTTCTCTTAAATAACTTCATATAATTATAGTAGATTTAGATGTTTTAGAATTTGAACAATATTTCATATTAGAGAGAAATGCTGGAAAATAATTTACAACTGTTGGAATGAAGTGCTTGATTCTCACAAAAACTGGCAGTTATTTTTCATAGGATTTATTATTACAGTACACGTATATTATAGAGCAGAAGGTGTTATGGCCAGTGTATATATTGTGGCCTCCCTTAATATCTCTGCTATTACATAGCGAATCCTAATGATTACTTATGTAATTATTAGTTCAGTAGCTCGCCGTTACTTCATGACTACTTCACGCTAATATTACCAATATTCAATAGCCAGCACTTATTATAACGCATTTTTACTTTTATGTTAAATATTTCATAAATATATTTGCCATAAATGTTTAATACAAAAGATGTCATTTTGTGTTTTAAATTAATTTATTTTTCGATGTTTTGTAATATTAATATTATGTTTTAACGCGCGGTTTTCCTATAATATATTTTCCATTTGATATTCATTTTTGTAACATTTTTAATCGTGTAGATATAATCACCGTTTTTTATTTTTTTAACAGAATAGAGACCTTTCACAGAATAGAGACAACTCAACGATCATTCCGACAAAAAAAGCAACGAACGACACGAATAGAAATCCTGAGATAACTTATGGTATTGATGACGCTCCACCTTGGTATTTGTGTTTATTCATGGCATTACAGGTTTTGTATATATCTCTGCTTTTTGCTTTATTTCCGTATTTATTTTTTATTTCGACTGATTAAACGAATTATTTAAAATGTATATACTGTAATGTGTAAAATGTGTATACTGTATATAAAATGTATATAATGTATATTATCGACCTCATATGAATAAAAATGTAACAGATATTCCAAAAAAGGGAATGAAAAATACATTAAATAAAAAAAAACGTCATAATGTCTTATATGACTTTGTATGAATAAGCTTGCGCTTTTATTACGAGACATTTACTGTGCAATATAAGAATGGGGACGCGTTAACGAGTGTTAAAAGTATGTTGCAATATTACGTCTTACGTATTGTCTTGTGCTATAAATTTTATAGACGAAAACGTCATTATGCCGATTTTATTTACATAACTTTTAAAAATACACACACATAATACATACACATATACGGCCTAATGCAATTATTTAACTTGATCACACTATTGAACGAATAAACAGAAAAAGAGAGACAGAGAGAGAGAGAGAGAGAGAGAGAGAGAGAGAGAGAGAGAGAGAAATACAGTACTCTCTTATCGTAATTAAACAATTCAAATACAATTTTCTGAATCTAATGCAAGTATCTTTTTTTTTTATCATTGAAAGTGCAGTGTAAATAAAACAGATGTTTTTCTAGCATTACTTGACCATGATTGGCGCCATCGTTTCTATCCCTTTCATTCTGACGCCAGCTCTCTGTATGGCCGAAGATGACCCCGCAAGGAGTCATATTATTTCTACCATGATCTTTGTTACTGGTTTAGTGACGTTTATTCAAACTACCATAGGATGTAGGTAAGTGTATAAAATTCTATAATAAGATAGAATATATATATATATTTTATATATATAATATATATAATAAAATTTATTATGTATAATTATTGCGTATGAATTTTTTTGGTTCAACAGTTAGAATTTAGATACATACAAACAATTGCTATTATATATCCAAATCAATTTTTGCCACTTATCTCTAATACTTTTAAAAAAAATTTAAAAATGTGATTATGTCTTTATAAATATTAATTAAACGGAATAATAAATCATGTCTTATTGAAAAAAAAACTAACTAAAAATAATTAAGCACCTATTTATAGTTAATTTTAAATGGAGTTTATATTTTATTAGAATTTTTTATTTTATAAATGATAATTTTTTATATTTTCGCTTTAAAAAGGTCAATTTTTGTCCAAAATTTCTTATTAAAGAAATATCTTTTTTTTAAAGGCATCTTGTACGATGAGCATTTATAATATATTCTAATGTGACTATTTCCACTTGTAAATATAATATAAAATTTAACATTACTTGGCACGCTTGTATAGGAATACCAATAACAAACTTTAATCGCGAAGAAATGTATATTTGCATTAGATTGCCGTTGGTGCAGGGTGGTACCATATCATTCTTGGTGCCAACTCTGGCGATATTGAATCTACCGCAGTGGCAGTGCCCCGCACCGGAAGTTCTCGAGCAAATGTCCCACGAAAACCGAACCGAGCTCTGGCAAATCCGAATGAGAGAACTGTCAGGTGCCATCGCTGTTTCCGCCTTGTTCCAAGTGATCATTGGATTTGGTGGTAAGCGCTCTTTAATTATCAAATCTATTGCATATAATTATTTTTATTAAGTTGGAAAATTTGGGGGGATTATTAATATTGTCAGATTTGATTGCGTTGAAAGTCCGACAAGCATATCGGCACGCAATTATAATTTCTGAAATTAATTCATTTAAATGAATTTACAATAGTTCAACATCTTAACGTTCTGACTGTTATGGCGCTTCTTAATTTAAAGCATTATGTTTAACATTAGCGGTCTTTCAATCTTATTATAATTATTTTTGTTCTCTTTCTTTAACCCTTCTTTTTATCTCAAGATGTTAAAAATGCATTTGCATATAGGTATCATCGGATATTTGTTGAAATTTATAACTCCGTTGACAATTGTGCCAACGGTTTCACTAGTTGGACTATCCCTCTTCGAAAACGCAGCGGATGCCGCGTCTCAGCACTGGGGCATTGCAACTGGGTATGTTTGTACGACATAGATAATGTATACATATATGTATGTGTGTATATAACAATAATTACGACTAAAAGGTTTTCTGGCATATAATTGTTTGTTAAGTATGCATTGCTAAGTACATATATGTGTTGCTACCAAAATTGCAGCAACTGAGTCCTCATTTGTTGGCAACTTGATGCCTTCACGATATGATAACATTGAGTAACAACTTGCCAGTAATTTGCCGACAACTTTAAAATCGTTATCATCAAAATTCGTACTATTGTTATCATATTGCCATAATAGTATGCAGCATTATACAATGCTGTCATATTGCTGACAACAAGATAACATTGACGTAGCTATCTTGCTGTTAAACTGCTGACAATACGTATACATGTTATTGTCTGCATATTGCTACGATGTCGGTATATTCAAAATCGTTGAAGACAAATCTACGGCAAGTTGTCGGCATCATAAGTAATCACAGATTTGCGAGATTTTGCTGAGACACGCTTTGCTATCTGGGAAGCTATTACCTAAGCTGTAAATCTGCCGTAAAAAATTGATCAATTACAGCTGTCGAATATAAAAATAAGCGACTATGATTGATCAATTTCTTATGGCTTAAAAGATTTAAAACTCAGATAATGGCTTATTTTTTAAAGTTCTGATTCTTAGGATTAAAATCTAATAAAATTAAATATCTTAGAATTTAATGAATGCTCGTGTATATTTTTAGAACAATAATACTACTGACGACATGTTCTCAAATAATAGTCAACATTCCATTTCCGTTTCTTATATACCGCAAAGGCCACGGACTTCGCGTTATTTGGTTCGAATTATTCAAACTCTTTCCAGTAAGTATCAAGAGAGAACGATTCTAAATTCCGTAATGATAATGCAAATTACCGCGGAATAAATAAATGATGATTCATGAATTTCTATTTTAAGCATTTCTTTTTATATTGTTTTTTACATAGAAATATATCCGAAGAAATTTTGTGTCTATTTACGAGATTTGTAGATCATTGTTTTAGAATAAAAAATTCATATATAAAAATATATCGCCAAAATATTTTTTTATTGTATTTAGAGTACTTGTTGCGTTAGGTTTTGCTGACGATAGTTGTCATGTGGATAATCTGCACCATATTAACAGTGACCGATACGCTACCGTTTGGTCATCCCGCCAGATCGGATAGCAAATTGAGAATTATAAGCGACTCACCCTGGTTTCGGGTACCGTATCCTGGACAGTGGGGCATACCCACCGTAACATTGTCAGGAGTACTTGGTATGCTAGCTGGAGTATTAGCGTGTACTGTCGAGTCCATCAGTTACTATCCGACTACCGCGAGAATGTGTGGTAGGTATATATTCGTTCTAAAAATAATTTCTTCATGATTTTTCCTTGTAGAGCCATTTCTCATTTATGCGTGCTAATAATGAGGTCATGACTCTTTCCAGGAAGAATCTTTTATTATCAATAAATCAGCAATCTAAATAGAATAAAACTTGTTAAGAACAAAATTTTTGTTAATAATGCGAGCTTATCGAGAAACTTTCAGGAGCTCCGCCGCCACCGGTTCACGCGATCAACCGTGGTATCGGTATAGAAGGTCTGGGTACGATACTAGCCGGACTTTGGGGTAGCGGCAATGGCACAAATACATTCGGCGAGAATGTCGGCACGATAGGTAACGATTATACTTTTTAATCGCGAGTTTAACGCAGATTTTCGTATAACAGCATCATTTGATAGAACGTTATGGAAACAATTAGGGGTCACCAAAGTCGGCAGCCGCAGAGTCATACAATGGGCGTGCTTCCTGATGCTCCTGCAAGGTGTAATCAGCAAATTCGGTGCGGTATTCATCATAATTCCCGAGCCGATAGTTGGTGGAATATTCTGCGTGATGTTTGGAATGATTTGTGCTTTCGGTAAGCATAAATTAGTTCTACGATATGTTCTCAATTGCAAAATACTTTATTTTATAAATATTAAATCTCAGAATAAAAAGTGCACGAATAATTTATAAAGCAATAAAATATATTATTTACGCATCACCAAAAATCGAAGACTTAGGTATATTGACATTTTTATTATATTTGATTCATTCTCACTGCCATAAAACTATTTTTATTTTTATATATTAATTAAACGAGATATGTAAGACTTATATTAGCAAGATTTCATGAAAAGAAAAAGCAAATTTATTCATAGTACTTATAATTTAGATGTATAAGTAATTAGAAAACTATTTTTATAAAATTACTATTTTCTTTCTTCTTTATGATTTATTTCATCTTTTATATATTTTTATCTTTATTATTTTTTTTATTTCTAAATTGTAGTTTTTTTTTCAGGTCTGTCGGCATTACAATATGTTAATCTCAATTCCTCGAGAAACTTATTCATTCTGGGCTTGTCCATGTTTTTCCCTTTGGTGAGTACACTCCCCAGGATACTAATGTATACTCAATTACATTAATTTTTACTATTTACGTGCACAAACGCTTTCATATGTATATATAAATTACATATCTATATATTTACAGGCAAGAGTGAATGCACGCATGTGATTTTATGATCTATTTCAGGTCCTGTCAAAGTGGCTGATTAAATATCCGGACTCAATACAAACAGGAAGTGCCGTAGTGGACAGCGTATTCACCGTATTACTCAGCACTACTATTCTAGTAGGTGGTGCATTAGGCTGTTTACTGGATAACATTATCCCAGGTACTATTGATAAAAGTTAATAATAATGGGATATGTGGTTATTGATTTATTTATTTAAATTTATAAGGTAACGCAAAAGATCGCGGATTGGAGGCTTGGGCAAAAGAAATGGAATTGACTAATGGGGCGATCGATAAAAAAACTAACGAAGCGTCTGATGCTGAGTACGTCCAGAATACCTTTGACTTTCCATTCGGAATGAGTCTGCTGAGAAGGTGTTATTAACATACAGTATAATTTTTTATCTATATATATATGTACGAATGACGTGCAGTTAATATGTAAATTAATATTTTTCAGATGGAAATGGACATCATATGTGCCGTTTTTACCTACTTACCAAAAATTATAAATGCGTTAAAATTAAATAACACAATTACCTCATGTACATACACCTGATCTATCGTAAGATATGATCTTTAATTGAAAAAATGTGATATGTAAAAAATTGATAAATGTGATACCACAATGTTATACAAAATTTTATAACACATAATTACTACTTCCAGTCTTAATTTTAGACATTGCTTCGTCAAATCATTATGAATGATAACAATTTCAGGCATGAAGGTCTTCTCTCTCTTTCAACAAAGATAAAAATTTGTACGCTAAAGGTCAATATTAATTAATATTATAATAGTGTATAATTAATAATATATGTATAATAGTGTATAATAATATTTAATATTATAATAGTGTATAATTAATAATAATATTATAATAGTGTATAATTAATAATAATTAAGATAAAAATCAATATTATAATAGTAATATATTATGAAGAAATTAATTATTATATTGATGTCTAGATTGTATTAATGTTTAACTTTCTTTTATATTATAGAAGCTTTAGAAATATTGAAGTGCATAACAATCGTAAATCAATTATAGTTAATTTGATATTTTTTTAGTTAATTATGTCACTTATCCAGTAAGGATTATATGTTTATCTCTTGTATCTGTTAAAAATTATTTACATTAAAATTGTATAAATATATTCGTCGTTGAATATAATATATGTATATTAATTTGTAATATCTATATTTATTTCTTTTATTTCAAATTATACAATATATATATAACTTATACAATTTTTTAATATTACAAATGTATTTAATTTATTAATAGTACGTAATATATAAGTTATATATTAAACTTTAAAAAAGAGAAAAGACGAGAAATATAAATAAAATGTTCAGTTACAAAAAACAAATCTTCCTTTTATAATTGTTCGGCACTCTCACGATTCTACCGATCGCGCAAAATTATTTTCACAAGCGAGTTCTCGCATTTTTTAGTGGCGCTACTGTAGACTCATTCCAGAGCCTACCAGATAAATATAAATTACAGAACTCATAGGTTAGTGTGGTTAATCTGGGTTAACCGGCGTGAGAGTTTTTGAAAAAGGACATAGCATTTCATACAAATGTTAATTAAAAATTATTTAATTGCTATTTTTTAATTTATCTAAACTCGAAAATTGTGAACAATGGCTTCGTCTACCGATGTTGCTACAGTACGTATTATTGATTGATACATTGTTAAAAACAAACATCAAACAATACCTAACAATGTAGAGTATGTAAACGCGTAACGTGGAGTAACACCAAGATTTAAATACGAGAATACTACTCGTCATCGAACGTAACCTTAAGCTCTCATTGATTAACAAACATATAACTATTATATGTTTGTTAAAAATTGACAAAAATTTTAAAAAGTACATTTTTTATAACGAAAAAAATATAATTTGTTACATTTTTACATTTTTAATTATAGTTCTAACATAATATTCTTGAGGCTTTCACGGGTGTTACCTATGTGACAATCTTGCGTTTCGCGGGTTTTCTCCGAGGAGCCCTGATGAAGTGAACTGCAAGGTTTACGAAACGTTGGTATTCCAAGAATGGATCTGAACACGGAGAAAACCCGCGAAACGCAAGATTGTCATATAGTTCTAACATATTTATACTTATTATAGTTATAACTTATAGTTATAATTTATACTTATTTTTTAACATATATTTTATACTTTTGGTTAAATTTTTATTGTGTTGTCCATTAATTTTTAGATCAGAGCTCAGAGATATTTAAATGAACCATTGGTAGAAAGATGCAGAGATCTATCTATTTTGATAGATGAGTCAAGCACCACTGAGCTGCAGTTAGTCTTTCCTCTGCTGATAGACTCCTTATTTGGAATAGTAGACAATATCGGATGGGGTTTACACAATATTACCCTTAAGAAAAATCCGTATGAATATTCGGCACTGTGTCACTTTCTTAGTCCACAAGGATCAATGTTTTCTTTGTGTTATAAATTGCTTCCAGACTGTTATCTCAAGTATAATTTTCCAGTGTCTTATCTTCCGGTATGTCTAAAAAAATTAAATTTATGGTACATATAAATGTATCATTTTTAAGGGCTATTATAATGTATCATAATGTTTCTCATTCTAGTCAAAAATACGCTCCATGTTAGAAGAAACTATAATATCACCTTTTTATCTGGATAAAATTAGAGATGATCAAGGAACACGTGTTCCTTCAGCTTTATCTATGAGTATCCTTTATTAAATGTTATGTAGTTAATATATATAGTTATTGCTGCATTATGATTTACTAACACTAACATAACTTCCTTAATATAACTACATATCCCTTTGAATACTATATCTTTCATTTTGCGTATCATTTGACCAATCCCTGGTTACAACTCCAACAGCAAGAAAATGTGTGGATGAATTGGGAAACGGTTTACGTTCAATTAGCACACTGTTACCTATACCATTTCCTCCCGAGAGATAATTCTCCGGTTCTACCGGTGATCGGACCATATGTGAAGAAGACACCACCAAGAAAATTAACTCAGTCACCAGAATTCCGAAGGTACGGAGACACTTTATGCTTATAGAGAGATAGGACGTACATATTCGAGTAGCAAGTGCGCTTTATTTATATGTTTTAAATTTCAATCAGAGATTGTCAAAAATTGCAAACTATGAGACTTCTAAGAGCATCTATATTATCCTCGGGATCAACGAGTCCTGGATCAGGCGTGCCGCAACAGCAGCAGTGCTTACCGCAAGTCTGGAGGAGCGAGACTGTAGTACAAGTTTTTCTCGATTTTTGGTTGGAATATACGGAGGACGCGCAATTGACCTCTCAATTGAGTACATCCTACTTGTCTTCGATACCGCGACGAGTAAGTTTTCTGTGTGTAATAAATAAAGCCTTATATGATGTATGGAAAAATATGAATAATTTTGTGGAATAAGAATAACTTGTGTCTCTTCAAATATATAATATTTGATTGCAATTTCTAATTTCAGCATAGTATACACTCCGGAGAACACATACGTCTTGTAAGAGCGTTCATAAAAACGTTGCATGAATTTACGAATAGCGCTACAGGCGACAAGAGCGCAATGGATGAATTGAAAAGGTAGTGAGATATACTTTACAAATTCTATAATATACAATTATATACTCTCAACATTATTCTTTTGGTTTATTTATATTTGGCAGAATAATTCTTCCTTCGGTTCAAGGAAAAATATATACGTTTTTGAGGAAAGCAATATATCATTGGCCTCTAGACAGCTCGTTTAGATTGATACTGGAGGCTTGGTTAAGTTTTATTCAACCATGGAGATATGTACCAGGAGTAACATATACCAAAGAAGGGTACGTATACCATCGATGTCAAAATGTCGTAGTTCTTATTAATATTTTCTCTTTAATATTTTTAGTAAAGCAGAGGAAGAAGAAAGGGGCAAGATTCATGATCCCGGCAGATGGATCTCTTTCGTTGCTAATAATCTGTTAGCATATACAGCTGTGTTTCAACAGTTGCTTCCACGATTTATGAGAACTGACTTAGTAGCGCCTAAGAATGCATTAATGTTATTTAGAGTTACAAAAGTACGCGCATTTTCATCAGCTGTATAAATATATTATCTTGTATAAAAAAATATATTTCTCATCTATGTTTATATAGGTATTTTCACAACCATACTTAGCAAAAATGATATGTGAAGTGGAGAATTGTGTGGATGACGCAGGCCTTAGCAAAGGTCGAATAACTACAAATCAATGGACATCGATTATTAGACAACAGATTCTTGAACTGGAAGGTCCAACGTATCAATACGTTCCCATGTTTTCGACAGCCATCAACCTGCAGGTATTTGTTAGTCTCTGAAGATTTCTAAGTGTACGTCAAGCTAACTTTATTAATAGGTAATTATATTCCGTTTCAGGTCATATGGTTTTTAAGTAATATTAAACAAGCGCATTTAACAGCAACCAGCTTGGTGGAAGCTCTGGAAAACAGAAGAAGAGGAAAGCGCTTTCTGCTTTCTCTATGGGAATTCTTTAGTTGTGAGGAATACTCTTCGGACGACATCAGCATAGAGGAGCGCCGACGCGTTCCTGTACTCTTGGCCACCGCTCAACAGCAATTAATAGATATATTTCAAGTAATTGAATTTCTTTTATATCGATAATTAATTGTGTATTGCTATTTTGAATAACATACACAATCATGATTGTTGCAGATACAACTCGAAGACATTCCACAAGTTGCTATAGTAGCGGATCAAGAATATCACGACAGTATTCTGTCGACTTCTTTCTGTCATCAATCGCAAGTATGGATTATTGAAATAAATTTCTATTAAAATTCTTCGACCGATTAAAAAACGTGGATTTTAGATGGAATCTAGCTTCGATTCGAGTAGACCGGGTACTTTCGTACCGTTGCAAGAGGGTAGACAGACGTGTCGATATATCGAATATATGGGCGATCCAGAATTGCAACCGGTGCGAACGAACGAATGCGCTTTTCTTGTTAGAAGCTTTTACAAGCTATGCTGTTACCTCAATCTTAAGGTACTGCATGTAATCATATTGCTGTTTTTCAGTTTGATAACTTGCGATTCATTTGCAGTATCGATATGAAATAATCGCACTATACAGCAGACGAAGTTTCCTTGGTAGTGTTTGTCGGCAATTAGTTGCCCCACCTACCACGATTGTAAAATTACCTAAACGAACATCAAACGGATTTAGCAGTGGCTCCGAGGAACGACTGCCACCTCGATTAAGTTTACGACCTTTAGCTAATTACACCTTTCTCATAAGTGTATCATTTGGTATATTGATCGCGTGGCTTATCAAGTATGTAGTTCCGTAATTTTTCTAACAATAAGATCTGTCGAGAAATTATGTACAATAAGTCTCGAATTATATACAGAATATTTTTTCTTACAGTTATGGTCCCTTTATGTTCCTGGGATTTTTATTTTTAATGTGGATTATGTATGTAGTCATACGTGCAACGTTGCAACATTATTTTCCATCTATCACAAGTGTTTTCAGACAAAACACGATTGCATCTTCTATTAATCGATGATGTTTTCGAACTTTAAGATAATGGACTATTTTACTGTTTGTAAGCAATTTTGAAACCTTTTTGAGAATAAAGAATAACAATTTTGGATACCTATGTATTTGTAAGAATATTAAACAATATAAAAAATACATTCAATAATATTACTGTTTGAAAACTATTATTTTAAGTAATTACGCTAAGTGATTGCATTAAATTTACATTATAATTATTTATAACCGAAGGCCTTTATGCTTTAAAATGACTCTGCAAATTAATTTGTTAATCTATTTTCTAAATTGTTTATTCATATTTTTTATAATTTTATATAAAAAAAAATTTGCATATTAAATATATAAAATTTCAAAATTATTTTTGAATCATTTCGAATTATTTCTCTCTTAAATAAAAATAAGAAATTATATATTTTTCATTAATTATGTACTACAATTATAGTAATATCTGATTAAATTGATTGAATTTTTTTTTCGTGAAAAAAGTCTAATTATAATGTAGGTTAAGCTTAATTGCATCCATCGCGCGATTCGCGATTAGTGGTATGTGCTATATGATTCATATTGGCACGGTCTACGATTACTACAATGCTTTAATGCACAGTAACATTAACAATTATTGATTCATCGTCCAGTGTGTAATTGAGAATAGCAAAAGCGCGAGAACGCCGCGATCCACTTCTCTGACGCTAACGCGAAACTTAATCAACGTGATGCACACAACGGAAAAATGAGCTCGCGCATTCATTAGACAAATTGAATTCGGACACTGACGCGAATCGATCAATGAAGCATCGAGCGCCCGCAAAAAGGATTAACTCTTATATCAATACCCGCGGATACTCATTGGCTCTATAAATTAAACATTTTTTTAAAGCGAAAATCTAACTAAACGCTTTCAGATCTCTACTCTTTGAATATTTAACGTATTTGAAATAAATAAATAATTCATCTTTTGCAAAATCTGTTTCCAATAATTTTAAATGAATATTTTCTGTCTCAGATAATTTATTTTTAAAATATCTTAATACATCACATAACTTTGTTTTAAGTAATAAATAAATAGTTGTTTCAGAAATTTTTCTAATCACTCGGTTTAAATTGTTAAACGTAATTAAAGTGAATTAAAAATGAGGTAATTATACAAGAGTTCTCATATGATTTTCAATAAAAAAAAGATAGAAGGCATTTCTATGAATTTTTTCAGACTTTTTCAGTTATCTGATATTTTAACTGATATTTTAAGAGCTCTTATAAATATTTTATAGTAAAATCCCACAAAAAAATATAAGACGTTTGTATGTAAGAGAAATTCTCTAATAGTTCTTAACTTTTAAAATTTACGAAGCCGAAATACAAATAAAATAAAAAACTTTCGCTTCTCACCGTATTATATCGTAACAAAAAAGAAGAGTGATCTTCGAATTTTTTTTACCATTTTTACAAAACCTGCCTAATGACACTGTAACACTACAATTATAGTCATTAAGAGTTACAGGTCTTTAATTTTCATATTAAATGGATATATATATGTATATCCACCAGTCGCGTTCCCTTAATTAATCTTGCTCGCGTGTAACGATATCAAATGCGATCATGATTATTGTCGTTTGTAAATACTTGTCTCCCACACGGAGAAGCGTAATTATCTTTTATTTTTAACGGGATAAGAGAGAAAGGCAGAGGTAGCCCGCGTGGTGTATTAATTTATAAAGTTTTTTCGCATTTTACGTCATATGCCCGCGGCTAATAAAAAAGTAAAACACACTATAGCGGAGTTGTGAACACTGCACGTCGTGTGCACGCCGGTCGTGGAGCTTTTAATTGGATCTCATTAAAAATCACGCGTCGCTTTCCGTCCGTTTTCATGACGCGTCTTCTCCCCGTTGTTACAGAGATGAAGAAAAACGGCTGGTCTTTATTACTTCTACGATAAGTAAAGCTCGCATTACTGCTCCTCGTGCGCTCCTTCCCCGCTTCGTTAAACCTCGGGGCACATCTTTATTTATACGAACCGCACATAAATTCAGCGTGCTCACAAATTCGGGATACGCTTGCCTAGCGCGAACTGCTTGGAGTTCGTTTTTTTCATCATCAATCTGTCCTTTATCGTGAATCGATATGGCGAGGTGATATCAGGCGATATTTAGTCAGTCGTTCGTACTGGGGTCGTTGAGGAATCATCGATCGTGCTTGTGCGCGTGTTAATGTTTGGGCATAAGGATATTACTTAAGTAAAATGGTATATGTATAATCATAGAACCTCCGAAAACATATACATTATCTTGAAGGCCAAGGTCGATTGTGACATCGTGACAAATAACAGGAACGTTCTCAGAAATAACATTTCGACCATTTTCTCTTTTTGACGACAGAGTTATTGGAACGATACTTCATGTACAGTTTGACTAAAATTAACGAGTAGTAGGAAATTACTTTCTTATATTAATCTACAAGGTAAATCTATGTATGCGTTGTTTTTTATAAATTTTAAACAGGATAAAAAAAGATATAATTTATATCTTGATATTATATTATATAAATGTTATATTATACAGAATGGAATATATTCTTTAATCTTTCGGAACGCGGACGTTAAAATTTGTAACACAGTTACTAACGTTGGGTCTGTAAAATCCATTTAATCCTTCATTACTCGTAGGTAGAATTACCAGCCGTACTCTTTTAAGACATGTACTCTTTTTGAGGTCGTAAAACTTCTGGTCTTTAATTAAAATTTTATACTTGTAAAATTCTATTAATAAAAATTATCAAATTAATTGTTTTTTTAAATTTCATTTTATTAAATACTTATATAATGCATAAAAAAGTTGTACCTCCTTCCGCCTCTGGATCATAAGCTCTCTTTTAAAATTGTATACATATACTTTTTTTTGTGATTTAAATATGATAACCGTGGGTTATCCGATACTTGTGGGGGATCCTCCACCTTATAAATTCGCTAAATGTATGAATGCTATATACATATACCTATACATATTATTATATTTAGCTTAAACTCTTTCAATTAAAAAAATTTTTTTGTATTTATCTTTATCTAAACGATTATAGAATGCTATTAAATTTAAATGTAAATCGTCAAAGAGAAGAATGAAAATTGAGATATAATGTTGGGGTGTCAGAAACACAATACCAATTATGTTAAAAAGACGCCGCGAGTAATATAGTGTTAATTTATGCTAATTAAAAAGCAGCAATTAATTTCAAGAGAACAAAATAACTCATATTAAAAATAATGAATATTAATTATGTTTTAATAAGAATAATCCAAATTTGCAAATGTAACATAAATAAAATTAAGTTGTTTGACATTTTTGACAAAAATATTTGTAATTTAGTAAGTTCACCGTTTCGGAGGATTAAATTGATTATGATGAATACGTAGCGAATATATTTCACGAACTGCTCTAATATTTAATCATTATTGTAGAATAATTTTTCTATTTATTTTCTCTATTTTTTTATTGTTAATCTTATATATCACAGGAATCACATTAAAATATCGCACAAAAACAATGATTTTTATTAAAAATCAATGAAAGAAAGATACGCCAATGAGCTTATTTTAATTTTAATAAAGAAGCTGTTATTATTTGTTCTCACTGAGCATAGTTTTATGTTTGTTCTTTCATCTGATTTTTCATGTAACACATCAGCACTTGCTGATGGATCTGACGATCGGAGGCACGATACTGAATTTAAGCTTACCTTCCGGCAATGCATTAGTCGTATTAAACCATTAGATACTCGGTGGTATGTTCCAGGGTGTGTTTACATGGTCGGTGTAACACGAACACGACCCATTTTCGATTTAGATCGCGATCACTGGCGCGCTCATCGAGAGGCTGCTCGTCCGCGCGCGCCCGCACACGCGAGAAAGAAGTCATTTAGCTCCGCGGCGCAATTAGAGATCCTTTATGCAATGCCAAGCGCTCCGTTATGCGCCAGTTACGGACAATGAGTACGTAGAAATTACCACAAATGGACTCGTTCACCGTTCGTTAAAGCCATCGGCGTGAAGTGCCTCATAGAGTCGCAGTCCTATCCGCTGCTTTCTCAGCCGGTGGCTGCGTTACTTCCCTTCGCTGCGCTTCTTTTTCAAAAGATTAATCATCAATGATTTTTATTACTTTCTTCTTATCGCTTTCGCGTGGACAGTTCGAAGACTGCAAGAGCAAAATGTTTTTCACTTTAAACGTTTTGTGATTTACGAGTTGAGATTGATGAGTTAGAAAAAAATCCTTTTACTATAAATAATTATATTTTAAGGAACCTTTTGTTAGAGACATAATATGTATGACAAATATGTGAACAAGAAAATTAAAATTCTTCCTTTCTTTCCTTCATTCTTTATTTCTGAAATTTTACATTATGACATAAATGGAACTCCATTAGAATAAAATCTATTATTATATATATCATTTTATTATAATACAAATATTATTGATATAAATATTGTTATTTTTATATTTTGTTATAATTTAAATTTAAAAAAATGAAATGAGAGAATATAAAGAAAATTCGAGATCGCCGAAAAATCGCTTTATACGTTGTTCAATGAAAAACTCATTAAGAAATATGACGAAACGAAAACTGGAGAATATTCATACCGACATTCGCGGTTACAAAGACGTTCTTTGCAACCACGACGAGGACACGATATTATGTTTCAAATATATTATAACTAGGTGCACGTGTCCGCACGTATATTATACTGACTAGCCCAGTATCTGCGAAAGAGAGGAAGAAAAATTGTGTGTGAAAATGTGCAAATATATATGTACGGTTAACCTGGACGGTAATTCTATCTCCATATCATCTTATCCACGTCCAATTATATTATGTATGAGATAACAAATATCTGAATTGTGACCCTCTGATCATTAGAAGACAAATGCAGAGCAAAGGTCCATTATGTTGTTCGTTACGACACGTATCTACGGCTATACCTACCAATTACCTATATCATAATCATTTATTGTATTATTTACAGCTTTAACTTTGATATAGGAACTCGATTTAACATAAATTCTATTTGCAATTGTTTTTTGTGATAACAATTCAGTTACGATGTCCCTTTTAATACGGCTGTATATTATTTTTTACAATAAAAAAAAGCTAAATTATTTTTAATTGTTATTTTCTTAATAATTAATATGTGCATATCGAAAAATACCACGCAGTATTAAGAGTGCCACAATTAATCAAATCTCGAAATGACGCCTTGTTTTACATCGATCGTTCAGAAATATTGTAACAAAACATATTATGTGACTCTACACATTTTTAATAATTGAGAAAAATATAGTATTCTTTTAAATTTTTACTTTCTCAACTGTTAATACTGACAAATACCACGAATTAATGTCCATTTCAACCAGTGTAGATTAACTTTAATCTCGGCTTAGCTTACTCTTTATCTTTTTTTAATTCTTAAAACTATAAAAAATAAAAAGTAAGTTAAATCAAGATTAAAGTTAATCTACATTGATAGAAACAGGTATGAGAGGCACAATAATTTAAATATTTCGAAATGAAGCCTTGTTTTATATTGATCGCCCAGAAATGTTAGGTCTGTTTTTTATTGCTGCTCTCTGAACCGGTGCAATAAGTTGAAGTGAAACAAACGTATACATTTGTTTCACTTCAACTTATTGCACTATGTGTACCAGTTCAGAAAGTGCAGCAATAAATAAAAAACAGATCTAACGTGTCAAAAACAAACTAATGCGACTCTATACATTTTCAGCAATTGAGAAATGTAGTGTATTATTTTTATTTTTTTTTCAATAATTAATATACGTATATCAAAGAATATATATATCAAGAAGTATATCTACGCAGCACATTGAGAGTCAAATATCTCAAGATGACGCCTGCCATAAGGAAGACGAAGTACAATCAGATAAAATTTTCATTTCTCAAGTCTTTTTTTTTAGACTTTCCTCCATTAATTTTCCTTATTATCAATCGTTGGATTGTGCTTCTGTATAAACCGCAGTTGCGATTGTACGCGAGAATAATAGCCCGCGTTAGATTATAGAGTGTTTCGCAAGCTACATTGTGCTGATTGTACCCTATTAGGGGACTATTATCGATGTGGTGGTCCGCGTTTTTCTCGCTACATAACGCTCGAAGATATAACTATATAAATGAACGGATGTCTGATTGCGCCCCACTCTTCTCTGCCATGTTGCCGCTGCACGTTTATAGTACCGGATGTGGCTGCCTGAATTTCGTATTACATCGGTACCAAACGTAACTGCCATATTAAGACTCGAGATCAAGCCGTTTAATTCAGTGCCGAGTGTGTGTGTGTGTGTGTGAGGCGCGCGCGATAATATTCGCAGGATCGTGAATGGCATACGAACGGCGACTTCGAACTAGGATTGAATCGCCGTGACAGAATGAGCCCGTCACGTGCTCCTTACGCTCGGTTGCATTTACAAGAAAAAACAATTAGGAAAACAACCAAGCGACGAATGACTCTTATACGAGAAGGTGCATAAGGAGGGAAGTGCGCGGAGAAACGACAAGACACACGTGACACGAATACTCCACACATGAAATATTTATGTGAATCATTTTTTTAAATATTTCAATAAAATATATCAGAAATATTTCATAAACATTTGTAAAACGATTTAAAGTATTGCATTAAAATATTTTACAAAAATATTTTAGAAATATCGTTCTTACAAATATATTGTAAGAACAAGAATATTTCAAAAACTTTGATTTCCTGGATATATTTATATTTCAAAAATAATTCATAAAAAATTTCTGAAATATTTCATGCTGCTTTCCGTCCGCGAAGCTTGTGATATTGACAACTGTGCGAAGGAGATCCCTTGAGGTCAAGCACGTCGAGTACGTGAAAGCAACTGTGTGATGCAGTGTGATGCATCGCGCTTGCACGGCGCGTAAATGCGAAGCGCGTTCGTCGCATCCATCGGCTGTCACGATACGCCACGTCAAGTCGCGGTTGAGTCAAACGTGGAGAAATTAAACCCTTTCGACTTGGCTTGGTTTCGACTTCCCGAGGAAATTTCAAATGACACATATGGCTCGACCGGGGCGGTTAGGCTGCGGTCTGAGTATTGCATCGCTTTTATTTTTGGAGATTTGCCCGACTTCGGCTGCATTCCACTTGTTCGCAACGCTCTTGGAATTATTTTCACCCTTGTTTATTAAACGTTATTAAAGACAAACGATGCTTGCGAAAGTTGTGGGAGTCAAACACACCCTCCGTCTCGTGCGTCTGTATTTCGTAGAATTATTGACTCTTCGAAACATCTCTCGTTCCTATCAACCTCTATAAATATGTTTTGCGGCCGTATCGAATCCTTATCTGGGAATTAAGTGCTATAACTCTGAAAGTCTATCTCCTCAAGTTGTTTTTCGTATAATACTAAGACTCAATTGGGTCTGAAATCTATGTATAAAAGAAGAAGAAGAAGAAGAAGAAGATCAACGCCATAAGATAAAGAGGAAGAAGACTTCCTGGAGGCGGAAGGAAGAGTGCGAAGAGCGGGACCGACCGGAGATTCCACCACCACCTCCGTCGTGTGCCCTACTGTCAACGAGGAGCACCTCAGTTATACGCCACGGGGTTGAGAAGGCGGACGCGTTTGCTCCATGCTCCGGCTTCGGCGTCCCGATGTGCGTCGCTCCGCGAAAGAAGGAATCCCCCTGTTACGCGCACGTCGTTTCACACCCACTTCCTCGGACCAATTAATCGAAAAAACAAATATTTGCCGGTGCGACGTCGTGGGCCGGTCGATTGATCCACCGTCGATCGCTCCTCTCTATCGTCGAGGTGACCTGGACTCTCCACGCGACTTTTCCCGCCCTTTTGATGACGCACGCACGCGAAGAATGACGCGTGTAACGACAGATACGGAATCAGCAATTTATTAATTAACTATATCGACCGAAATTAAACGGATGGATATTTCTCTTGATATACTAAATAGCGATCGATAGTGAAAGACGAGCTCCTTCATTCGTTCGCGTTTGGGGCCATTAGGAACTGATGAATCGCTCGATATCGGCAAGGATAACGGCAAGGATAGGGCGAATGTGAAGTACAAACGCAAAGCGCGAGACGAAGTTGTAGCCTTCTTCGCCTCGTTACGTGGCGACGGGAAACTCGCGTGACACGCAGACTCTATTAGATGATATCGCACGGAAATTGTTTTACGCGTAATTCGGACTCCGCATGAGTGATGGACGGGAAACGCGGCGGCCGTTAACGTATCACGCGACGAGTGAGCGATCGGCCGATCGATCGTTCCTTCGTCCTTTCGGACAAACGGAAGCGAAGTCGTATGTGCGCAAACCGAAAGATCGATTCGGGAAGAATAGTCGTAAAAGAAAGAAAATTAAAAAGCATCGAAAGATGGACTGATTCGGGAAAGAAGAAAAGACGAAGTGCGAACTAGACGTGAACGAACAAAAACGTCATGTAAGTTTTATGAACAAAATTGAAACGTGAAAGATTTCTGAAGAGTCTTGGTAGCGATCTGTAGAAACAGACATTGAGATCATAAAAAAAATTTGAAAGTTACAAAGGATAGATTGATTCGGAGAAAAAAAAACAAAATGTGAATCAGACGTAGACAGACACGTAAGTTTCATGCACGAAATTGAAATACGAAATGTTTCAATTTATTCCGAGAAAACTCTTGGTGGTGATCAAAGATATATTAATCGATAATATTTATGAGATTTTAATATATATAATCGCTGTATAATTTAAGAGATATTGGACTTTAATAAAACAATGATTGCTTCTTCCGATTTATAGAGATGGAAACTGAAATACTCTTCGATAGATAAAAAAAAAACTCTCCGATATTAATAGCTAAGGAACACAACTTGGTTAGCGAGCCCGTAGGTGACAATTGTTGGTTTCTAATATCTCACAAGCGAGAGAGATTTCTGACAAACCAATTAATTTAACGCCCGACAACAACAAGAATAAAACGTAAAAATAACAATGTGGAAATTTATCAAACGAAACTTTTCACAACTATCTCTCTTTTAGAACACGTGGGCGAGTCAACGCCCGGCAGTGATATTAATAATCTCTATAAGATTTAAGAGATATCAGACTTCCTTGAAGAAGCAATGACCATCGCTTGTATTATTAAAAAGTATCGCGACGTCACGATCGTTCCGATCGATTCTATGCCGTGATATAATATACCATGCTTGATCATGAAGGGATGACGAGAATCGTTCGTCGTACAACCGTCTCGCATCCCCGACGACACCAATAAAACCGTCGGTGCCCCCGATGATCGTCGCGATGGGATTTCCATCGAACGCGACCGATCTACCATTCGATTACTTGGACTACACCGGGCCGACGAACGCGTCGTCCGTGGGCGCGGAACTGAACTTGCCGTACACCGTCTGCGAGATCCTGGTCGCGATTTGCGCTGTCTTCGGCAACGGCCTGGTGATCATCGTCTTCGGTAAGGAGCGGAAACTACGAAGACGCACCAACTACTACATCGTTTCGCTGGCTACGGCTGATCTTCTGGTTGGACTGTTCGCGATCCCATTCGCGATCCTCGCGAGCATCGGCCTGCCGACGAATCTCCACGCCTGCCTCTTCACCGTGTCGGTCCTTGTCGTCCTCTGCACCATCAGCATCTTTTGCCTGGTGGCGGTGTCCGTCGATCGTTACTGGGCGATACTGTATCCCATGGGATACTCGCGCACTGTACGCACTAAAACTGCCATAGGTGAGGCACCCTTCGAACCAATCGTCATCATCTTCGTCGTCATGGTCTTCGTCGATGATGACGTTGCTTGTCGCGGCCTTAGCTGACATCGTTAATTTGATATGTGATTCGGGCGCTCGTGTCACGAGATTAATGACGGTCGATCTAAATTGATCCGAGATCACCACTCCCGCGAGGAACGGCGGAAACTCGATCGCGTCGTAACGATTACGCAATTAGGCGAATTGATCTCTTACAATTTTTTTGTTGCTGCTTTCTTGCTAAACAAGCCGTATTTGAGCGTAATTGAGATTGCCAATAATTTGAATTGAGTAATCGCTCTGGCAATTTAATATTTATATTGTTATATAGAATATAGTTGCGTCTGAAGTACGTATATATGAATGAAGAGAAAAAATTTATCTAACCGAGATTAATTTCAAGCGTTGATGCAATCAGTTCTATACTTCAAATCCGCAAATATGTCTGTGTGCATTTATAGTTTTCCGTGCAAAAATAACACACTGTAATAACATACTGCATGAAAAGCTATATATACACATTTAAACGTATAATGTAGTATTATTTTTACATGGAAAATTAAGTCTCACATATTATGTGAGAATACATTGAAAAAAAATTTAAATGTGTAATAAATGTCTATATAATTACATATGCAACGACTTTAATATGCACCAATGCGCACTAATGCGTCCAACGAATTCGGTTGGATGCACTTGTGCGCACTGGTGCATATTAAAGTCGTTGTACACTTACATTAAAAAAAAATTACTGAACCTTAATGCATATTTCTTTAAAAAGTAAACATTTACTTGACAGTAAATAAATATTTACTCGAATGATAGTTAAATCAAATTAATGATTTTTGTATCAAATAAATATAAGCTTACATTTAGTAAATATTTACTTAGAATTATTCAAATACATTTATTAAAATTTAGTATTTTTACATTTCACTTTTTAATTTAAAATTCACATTTTATAATTTAAAATTTTTCAGTGTATTGATTTTATTTGAGTGTAAAAGTGAAATGTAAATATTGTAAATTATAAAATATACATTTTTCCCAACAGTACAATAAAGTGTATTGAAGATTTAGTGGTTTAATCCATTTCTATCTTTATATTAAACACATATTTTTACAACAATTTATGTACGACGGTTTTAATATGCGTACTGAGTGCGTCCAATTCGTTATTAGATTTGCAGATGTCACATAGACACTTGGATATAATTTCTAGTATTTTATTGATGCAATAAAAGCGTGTACTTGGCAAGTATGGCTCTTTGGGCCATTCAAGTAATAACAGTAATATAAATTACGAGTTAGACATGCATGTGACACTTAGTTGCTCAATTATGGACTTGTTTAGTCAAGGGCCAGTCAAAGAAAGCTCAGAGATCTTTAGGTGTGTTATTAACTATCGTTGATGTCGTTAACGAAAGGAACAACAAAAGAGTCCGGTAGTCGTGCGCAATATTCTAGTCCCAATTTCCGGCACGTGTCCGTATGAACGTGAGGATACAGATATACGAGCTGATATAATTACGTAGCATTGTTCGCGTAATCCGCGATTGTTGTATCGCGTTCCTGTTTTAAGTCGCACGATGTCGTGTCGCGTTTATTAAGCGTGAATGCATACGCCAATTAGCGCGAGTATGCAAATCAATTGTGAAATTGCATCGCGTTCTTCTTAAAGTAATCGTAAAATCCCCACGTGTTTTTTCCCCACCGTCCCGATTTTGTATCGTGCACGAACGAAAAGTTCTTGAAATAACTGATAGGCAAATTTGATTTACAGAATTTGAGAGAAGACACGCTTCAAAACGATCTGAAAAGAAAGAATCAACAAGTCGTAATTTTGTTTCAAGACTAGAAGTGGGTGATTCGAAATTCTTATAGACCCTGATTTAAAAAATTAAAAGAGATATCGTCCCTTACTTCAAGAGTGACACAACTCAGAAAATTAAGTTTCTCGGAAAAACTATTTTTCAACTTGACACACTGAGAGAAAACAAAATAGTTCCAGCAACTATAAATTTGGCAACTTTTGCAATTGAAGTGCCTGTAACTAGTTTTACAAAGTAATAAAAACTAAAGTAATGCTGAATATTATAAAAATATAGTCACGGTAACAAATTGTATGCACTATTAATTGATAGTGAAGTAGTGACTCAACTACATTGAGTAGTTACTTGGACTTCATGCAAATAAATATAACAATTACATTTTTCTAGTTTAGACAAAAATTTTTAAAGGGTCGCTCAGTACGAGTAATACGCGGCTTTGTCACCAGAGGGATGTAGCGGAGTTCAGTTTCTCCTCTCTAAGAAGGAAACCACTCGCTTACAATAAAAGGCGCAGCGTTGGTTTCAAACTTGGAAGACAAAAATAAATAAGAAATGCATACACAAATTTGTAACTATGTATTATAAAGCTTTAATGACAACAGTAAGTAAATTAAGTGAACTAAGAAAATATAGTAATATTAACCATTTATAAATTGTTTATATGGTTAATGTACTATATTTTCTTAGTTCACTTAATCTAGTATTCTTATTAGAATTTAATAATATGTATATAGTTAAGGCGCTATTTCACTACAAATTTATAGTTAC
>NW_017257571.1:263703-294793 GCF_001594055.1 Mycetomoellerius zeteki | reverse complement strand
ATAAAAATATAGTCACGGTAACAAATTGTATGCACTATTAATTGGTAGTGAAGTAGTGACTCAACTACATTGAGTAGTTACTTGGACTTCATGCAAATAAATATAACAATTACATTTTTCTAGTTTAGACAAAAATTTTTAAAGGGTCGCTCAGTACGAGTAATACGCGGCTTTGTCACCAGAGGGATGTAGCGGAGTTCAGTTTCTCCTCTCTAAGAAGGAAACCACTCGCTTACAATAAAAGGCGCAGCGTTGGTTTCAAACTTGGAAGACAAAAATAAATAAGAAATGCATACACAAATTTGTAACTATGTATTATAAAGCTTTAATAACAACAGTAAGTAAATTAAGTGAACTAAGAAAATATAGTAATATTAACCATTTATAAATTGTTTATATGGTTAATGTACTATATTTTCTTAGTTCACTTAATCTAGTATTCTTATTAGAATTTAATAATATGTATATAGTTAAGGCGCTATTTCACTACAAATTTATAGTTACTGATACGACTTTTTTCTCTAAGTGCATAAAATTATTGCCTAATCAAATAATAAAAAAAATATATTCTGAACATAATCAAATGTCATTTTTGTAGTTTTTGTTTCACGATTCTTAAAAAATTGTCCTTTTTGGATTGATTTTGATGATCACTTTGATTTTAATGTGTCACTTTTGAAGTAAGAGAGCAATATTTAGACATTGTTTTGTAAGCAGTGATAATATTAAACATTAAATATTTTTTCGGAAAAGTCACATTTAAATATATCCTTTATTATCTTGTAAATATTTATTCTCTATACATATAAGTAATAATACAATACAATGTTAATTCTAAGATCAGTGCGTAGTTCTTTGATAAAATAGAACATTCTTTTAATGGCAAGGCTTTAACTCTCAAATTAAATCTTTTTATTGAGCACGCGATAATCAAAGTGATAAATTATAGTAAATATTTATAAAAATTCAGTCGATATATTTTAAAAGTATTACAAAATTTTTCAGAAATTGTCTAAACAAATTTTAAAAAATTAAGAGTGAACAAAATATTTTTATTATTCACTTTAATCCAACGATAAAAGATTCATCTTTTAACTCACGCAATCCAATGATAAATACAAAATTTATCAGCATATAGTGTTTGTTTCTTTCGAATTTTTCAATCGTTCAAGATAAATGATAAATATAAAACTGATTAGACTGCTTCAAATTATTCTGAAATGTCAGTTCCTACGTTGCACCTGATAACGCGCATTTCCCAGCGGAGTGCCTCTTTCCAGGAATGCACCAAGCGAATCGATAAGAAACTATATATCCGTATCCACGGATATATACAAAAATTACCTCGTCAATGTGGAAACCGAGGAGAGCGTAAGAAGTCGGTGTTAATCGCGATGAATGACCGATGCATAATGAACAGATGCGCGCGAATGAGTTATTATCCGAATCATTTGACCGTACGCGTCTAATTGTCGCGACGACGCGACGTGACGACGACATGGCGCGTCGATCCATTGACAGTGAAGCGATAAATGGAGACCGAAGGAAATGATATTAATAGAAAAGATAATCGGTTTGTAGGTATAATATGCGCATGCTGGGTAGCGGGCACTCTGGTAGGCTTCTTGCCGCTTTTTGGATGGAATGCCGGCGAGATGAACGATCACAGGTGCATCTTCACAAACGTCATGGACTACGACTACCTCGTGTTCCTGTACTTCGCCACAATTATCTTCCCCGCACTGCTGATCGCGGCTTTCTACGCTCACATATATCGAGTAATCGTGAAACAGGTCAGTCGCATGAAAGAGAGATTCCGATAGTGCGGTGCCCTTACAAAAATTTAACCCTTCATCGGCAATGTGAAATTTTCACTCTTCGTTCGCAATGTGGAATCTTCAAACTTCAGTGCAGATTTTTATATTGTATCAGATTATTATATAAAAATTCTTATATGCAGTGTTAAATAATAAAAGGATCAAATTTATATGAATTTTTCAAATTAAATAACATTTTGTTATGTTTGACTTCCAAATGTGTCAAAGTGTATTAATATTATAAAACATGTGAATGTTGATGTTTCTTGAATTAAATTTGTTTTAATTAAATTGAGAATATATTAAATACGAGTAGTACCTACTATTAAAAATAATTCAAATTGAATATAATTTGTTATTACGAAGTTAACAGCGTGTGAAAATGTTAAGAATTATTTTATAGAAGTTGGATTGTATTTTATTTATTTTTCACAAATCTAAATTTATTTGCCAGAATTCACAGTCAAAAATCATTTCTTTAACATTGCGGAGGACTAATACTGAAAGGTATTCATTAATTGTGTATTTTGAGTATTAAAAACTGTTCAGTGCTTTTAATACTCAAAATATGTAATCAATTACCATTTTTTATTCTGGCAAAAATAAAAATCAGAGCGTAAATCGGATATAAGGAGAAAGTAACAGAAAGAGAGTAAACGAAGCTTCTAGGGGGCGAAAATGGAAACAATGAATAAAAGAAGCATAAATGCCTCTTTTACGTTTTGCTCCAATTTTCTTCTCCTAGGAGTTTCGTTTACACTTCTGTTACTCTCCCCTTATCCGATTTACACTCCGATTTTTATTTTTGTGAACACTAAATTTTTTGCAGTGAATTCTCACTCCAAGAAAATGAAAATACAACCACCCTTGTAAAAAAAGTGAAAATATTTCACTTCTTGAAAAAGAGTGACAATTTTCACTCTCTTTTTAGAGTGAATTTTCACTTCAAAGGAGTCCCTCCCAAAAAAGTGAGATTTCACTCTAAAAAGAGTGAAAATTGTCACTGTTTTTCAAGAAATGAAATATTTTCACTTTTTTTTCAAGGGTGGTTGTATTTTCACTTTCTTGGAGTGAGATTTCACTGTAAGAAATTTGGAGTAAGGATAGTATATAAATTGGCCAGTATATTAAATTAGATTTTTGTGGAGGCATCGTGCAAAAAAATAGCTGAAAATAGCCAAAGAGAGTAACGGATACGACGGTTATAGCTACAGCAAATCGTCACGATGGATCCCAGTGATCCAGGAGGTGGTGGTACCGTTCGCCGTCTCGGCGTCCTTCGTCTCGGTGGCCGCTTGGGCGGTAATCATCACCAGACGACGGGAACAATGCTACGTTGTCTAGGCGCTGCGCGTAAACGGGAAGTCAAGGCCACGCAGAATCTTTCCCGCATCGTCGTCTTCTTCATCGTTTGCTGGTTTCCGCTGTATACGATAAACTGCGTGATGGCCTTCTGCCCGCGGTGCGAGGTTGACGACTTCTTCATGAAGTTCTGCATCATCCTCTCGCACATCAATTCAGTCGGCAATCCGCTCCTTTACGCCTACCACCTCAAGGACTTTCGCATCGCCCTCAAGAACTTCGTCTGGAGGCTGCTTTTCCCGCATAGCGATGTCAAGTCCAGCGTGATCAGTGTGATCCACGATCGGGGTTCCCTCGTCGGTTCGCAGAGGCAGCTTCAGAGGCGATTCAGCGGCTTTGATCAACCGAGGAGTCAGAGGCCGAGCTTGCTACGCCAGGTGCGGTGATATTTTATCTACTTAAATGATTTTACTTCACTTGATTCGACTTATGTTTTCGTCTTATTATTATTTATCTCTATTTAATTGGTCGTCACAGGTGATTGATAGCAACAGAAGAATGGACGCGTACTCTGAAAGGCGTGTCTCGTTAATCCCACAGAAAGAAACGCGCCAAAACACTACGGACATTAGCATTACAGTCGGAGGTGCGATTCTAATGAGCAACTCCACGCCGATGAACAAATGGATGAACGAGAAGGAATTAGCCAGCGACGGCGACATCGTCGACCGCGCCGACGATGCGACCGATCATGGAATTTCCTCCTCGATGGAACTGCAAACATACAAGTCGCTGGCACCTCTTCTGCCCGCAGAGGAAGACCGCATCGAGGAAACGCCGCCCGCATCGATCTTCGTTATCGAGGCTGACGTGGTGAATCATGCCTCTCCTGATCATCTCCTGGTTCTGGAAGAATCTCGGGACAGAATCGACGTAGCGGGTGGCTAGTAGAGTAATTGCGAGAGAAAAGAACTGGACATTCTTTAAACGGAACTAAGACATTTGAAGATGAAAGACTTTTTTTCTTCAAACTTCCTTGATGTGTCGATTTATTTTATTAATTAATTACTCATCGAGTGTGCCATATAGCTGATATCACACGTGTTTTAGTGTAAATTTAAATGAATTAAACATTAAAATGGAGCGACAGTAATACTCTATTTGAAGCCTCAAACAAAAAGACAAAGCGACAAACGGAGAGTGATGCGTCTGCGGCTTCCATTTTTTATTATATATTGTAAATAAAATCTAAGTAGGACAGATAAGAGAAACTTCTATCCAGAGCATCTAAGGAAAAAGGAACGTGTTTCCGAACGGCTGGCGAGGATAAAATGCCGTGTGTGGGATTCACACAGGGATTGCCAAGAGTGATGAATATACGCAGAGGGGAAAATATACTTAATGTTGTACAATAGAACAGTGCACATTGTGATTATGTATCCACGCGTATTTCCGCAGAACATTTGCACGATGCTTGTGCAATACTCTGCATATCGTAATTGGCATAACTAGATGATCAACATGCGCCATTCCTCCCATTTACTCTCATACGCGATATTTACTAAATTATATGCCCATACGGCACACATGTATATCAATATAATTTTCTAAAGTCATTAAAATGATATTTTAATCAACAAGAGTATCGATCGAGATACTATTAAATAATTATTAGCCGTGCCCGTAATTATTAAAAGTTAACGAACTGCTCTCTAAAGATGATAATTGATAGACAACGAAACTTTAACCAATTTTAATTGAATTTTGGTTTAATAAAACATCAGTCTGATGCAAGCTTTAAGAGAAAATAATATTTTAGTAAAGAAATTTTTAACCAGGAATTTTCTTTTTAATATGTCCTATCAAAAATGCACATCTTTTTTACCGAAATGCAGACAAGTTTATTGTTAATTAAAACTGCGAGAAATGTTAAATTAATAAATATCATGCGATGGATATTATGCGAATGGATCGATAAGTTTAATCATTTTAATACTCATTTTCTCTCTCTCTCTCTCTCTTTCGCCCTTCATAGCTATTTATTTTTGCGTTGACTATATTAAATCTCAGAAAATTATCTGTGTTACTTTTTATTGAGAACTTGAAATTATATAAGAATCCTATAGTTTCTATCAAATTTAGATAATTTTTATTGAAAACTTATGATTCTGAAATCTTGGAAATATTGTGACGATTATTTTATTTTGAATAAGAAAATAAAATCGGTTGAAAAGGATACGTGTATAACAATTTATGTGAATTTTTAGCGTATAATAAGCACCTTGTGTAATACGATATTGCCAATGAACGAAATCGATGTCATTAAAGCTTCGTGCGTGTAATCCATATTGTGCATTCGATGCTTCATTGCCACCCAAGTTCTTCTAGCTGGCGAAAATTTTTCTTCAAGTTTTTCATATAATTTTTCAGAATTTCTATATAATTTTATAACTTTTTAAAAGATTTCTTAAATTTTTTAAATATGAATTGAGACATGTTTTAGAAATTTTGGTCTATATATATGTTTTTTTTTACAATTCTATATATACGTGATTGAAAGATTCTATGTTTTAAGATTTTTCATTCTATAATCTCCGAAAAAAAAACTTATAAAATCTGAAGAAAGCACTTGGCAAACTAACGTTATTTGTCGTCATTTTGACATAAAAATGACGTCTTTAATATCCTTTTGACATCAAATAACGATGAATAAAGTTAGCTTACTACCTGGATATATTTTTTAAATCTAAGATTGATCTTCAAAAATCTTCATAAATCTAAAATCTAAAAAATTCTTAAAAAAATATTATAAAATATGAAAATCTTTTTAATCTTGATACGATATACTTTCGTCAATTGCATCTTGCAGCATCTTGTCCTACATATTAAATAAATTAATCTATAGTTCTAGCAGAAATGGACATCATCCGTTTTTTTCTGTTTGTTTTTCTTCAATTTACATTTCCCAAAAGTTCCCTTCATATTTTCGTTTTAGTTCAGGAACATAAATATTATTGCAATAAATAGACGAAAAAGCCTTACTCTATCCTATCATTGCAAGATAAATTTCTTATCGCGATTCGAAAGTGAATGTGCATAATTTACCGGTGCGATTGACAGTTCGAAACGCAACAAGTGGCGGGAAAATATGGCGACGGCCACAACAACGCGCGTTCCCGCCTTTTTCGATTTACCGTGCCTGTCAGCCTGTGTTGGCATGTGTGCCAGATTGCCGGAGTCAGCTGGAGTCAGCCGGAGCACGTTGGAATTGGTGATCAAGCGGTTCGAGTATCGCTCGGAATGCGTCGAGAAGCGCTGAGATACAGTTCTAAACACGCGAGTATCGAGAAACGATCGATTTGATGCTCGGAACGAAGCATGAATCCGAGCGAGGTTGAATTCCTCGGCGAGAAACAGCTGGTCAGTATTGTACCGAATTTCAACTCCAACGTAATTTACTTGATCTCGGGTTCAGTGGGTCCGTTCCGCGCCGGTTTGCCCGTCAAGGTGCCGATCTGGCTCGCCGTCTGTCTGAAGCAGAAGCAGAAGTGCCGTATCGTCAGCCAAGAATGGATGGATATCGAGGGTCTGAACGAGAGGAAAGAGATGGAGAAGATGTCCAAGTAAGCCTTCATCAGAGTTTCTTTTCATTACTTGTCAGCTGCTATGACTTCTGGTTTTCTGTCAGTCTCATCTGAGCATTTTCATATAAACCGCGTTCAGCAGAATGTTTGTTTGCAATTGTTACTTGTGTGAGAGAAAAATATACTAAATTTTCATATTTGAATAATGCCAATTGTATATCTACTAAGTGTAAACATATATTTACTTGGTACAAGAATCATTAATTTGATTTGATTATTATTTTTTGTTTAGCAGATGTGTATTGTTCACAAAAATACATGTTATATTAGTACTAGTCACACAATTATTTATTAAAATTTAGTATGTTTTGCAACTGTTGGAAATTTTCTTCTTTAAAATAGTACATACAATTCCTCTAGACTTAAAAATATAATCCAATTAGTACAAAGATAACTTCAAACAGTTGCAAAGTAAACATTCTGCGGAATGCGACCATTCAATTAAATTTCATAGTAATTTGACTTATTCTATGAAACCTATTCATGAAAATTCCAATGTACCAGGTTGTTTACAGAGATGCCGAGCAGTCATTATATGGACGAGAGTCAAATTCTGCTGAATGTGGCAAATGACGATATTCCTGACGCAGATGGAATAAGAATTGCTGTAAAGGTGAGTAGGATCTACTGGCTCTAATACAAGAGAGATATATTTTTACGAAAGGTAGAACTTATATAATTGTATTTTAGGACATGTGGGACATAAGAATGTCCAAATTACGAACATCTGTGGATGCTTTTGTGAAGAGTGAAGGGGTGCATGCGAGACTGGATCATCTCACTGCAATGGAAATTAATGGTATTCGTCCGCTGCTGCCACATGCGTTAGATCAAATGTTGCGGATACAATCTGTAAGTATATGGCTGTAAGCTTTCAAATTGGTATATCTATTTTCTTTACATGCAAGAGAGAATTCTGTCAATTTTATTATCATCTATTCTTATTACTATAATTTTTATCGTTTTGCAATAGTTATTTTATGTACGAGCTCGTTTGCATGGCTTCTTTATAGGCAAATTCAGATGAAGTAAATTCCCAACAGAGCAGTGGAAGTGGAAGTTTAAGTACGTAAGAAAAATAATATCCAATTATTTATATTAATGCTGTTGTGACATAATAAATAGAGAGAGGGAGAGAATATTTTTATAATTTTTTTATGCTTAATTGTATACATCAAGAAATTTTTATATTTAATAATTTATTTTTTGTACTCAATTATATATTTTATATATATTTCTTGATATGTATCATCTAATATTTCCAATCGTATTGGATCATATACTATAATATAATTTAGATATAGGGAATAAAGTACACGATATATTTTACATGTGAATATTATATAACGCTTTTATTAGCTAGCTTATTTTCATACTGTTACATACATTCACTAGCATATCTCGATCACATTTTCTCACTATATATAATAAGTGCGTATTTACATCGGTGATTATCTCGATTGCTCTTATTCATTGTCCATTATCGTATGGCATTCCGTATTTATATTTACATTGCTAAGCTTATAGTACAGACAGTCCCTTAACAATCTTTGATTTTTTCTCCTTAAAAATAATCGCGCGATCGTAAGGCCACTCTTTAGAAAAATTGAGGCGTTCTACTCTCGTTTGTTAGATTTTTCAAAAATATACAATTTTGTGTAAAAATTATTAGAAAGATAGCGAAAATACTCGCAAAATATCGCATAATAATAAGTATTAATTAATATTAAGTTTTTGCGTATTTCGATTATACACCACAAAAAAATTAAATAATAAAATTTCTCAAGAGATAATAGATATAATATGTATATATATATAAAATTAGGAATTGAAAAAATTGATGCATTCTGGCGCATTACGCATTTGGCAGTGTTAATAAATTAATTATTATTACAATTATCGGCAAGTATAACACGAGTGAATAAATGAAAACTGTTATGACGCAGACAGGTGGCAATATAGTTTGCGTTTTCAATCGATTTAAAATAAACTACCGTGCATTATTTAAAACGACGTAAGTACCATAGTCCCGTCAAGCGAGTACTCAGAAATATCACATAATGTCCGTTTGCAGAAACGTTTCTTCAGAATCGTTAATGCATTCCCTTAGACCGCTACGATTTTACTAGGATCCACTTTAACTCGAATAAACATGGTATCGTCTTTGACGAAGTGTCGTTTCTTCACCATCTCATGGGAAACGAATCTTGGGAAACCGAAACCAAGAGAGTCTGGTTCACGACTCGGCCGCTGAAAGTTCTTCCAGGTCGGGTCTGGTATGAAGCTTTCCACGATGTTGCAAGCCTTTTCCGCGATGACTGTCTGATCGAACATCGTGAACGACACGCTGTGCGAGAACGGCCATCGCAGAAGCGCATCATACTCGCCAGGTAGGATTTTTATGTATATCGAGATATGACTGCCCTCTCCGGTCCCGTTTCCGTTTAAGAAGATGGAAGCCTATAAAATCGAAAAATCTTTTTAGCGAATTAACTTAACATTTAATCTTTTAATGCCAACTAACCAGACAATATAAATACATAAAAAAATGTCCGACACAGAAAATCCTCAAGATATGCAATCTTAAGGAAATGAAATTCTATTCTGTATACTTATTTATTTATACTTTTAATCACTCTGAAAAATATAATATATGAGATTGAGTGACTACATTTTTTATTTTTAATTATGTAAATCTTGTATAATAATTTCTATAATAGTTCTTTTTTAATACTTCATTTAAGGCTTTTGTCTCATTAATTACAATGATATAAATTTAATCAAATATGTAATTTACTTTCATAATATAGAAGGAGGAAAGAATGATACAATTAATTACGCATATATGTATTATATAGAATTGTAACTATGACACACACAACTCTGAAAGTGATTCCTTCACGGTAAATAATACTATCAGTATTAACAAATACTGGCAATATTACTGATCATGTGTAGTTAATGGATTGACGTAGAATACTGATGAAGAAGTGGATTTTAATTCTCGAGCATCAGTATCCCCAAGGAGCACAAAGTTATGAGAAAGTTTTTATAACTTCATAAAACGTTTGTACCATTTACATATCAAAAAATTATACGACTAAAAAGTTAATGTCGGTTATATAACTATTTGTAGTTTTTAAAACGTCTATATAAACACATAACATTTAGTCAATATATGTATATATTCATTAGAAATTTATATAACGTCCATACGACTCTACACAAAGTAATCGTTATGTAGTATTCATTTTAAGATTTTGTAACGTCTATATGACTTATTATATGTTAACAATCTTATAATACTCATTACAAGTTTTTAAAACGCTTATGTAACTCCGTATATTTCAATTCAACTTTTGAGTCATAATATCAGGTTTTTAGGACATTTATACAACTGCAAAGACAAACGTTGTTGCGTTGAAATAATGTGTATATTTATAAAACGGTACGTACATTATAACTTTATGTACGTTATGTATATAACTTCATAAAGTAAAGTCGCAGGTTATGATTATCATAATTAATCTGTCTTATTATCATAACTAATCTGTGTATATACGTTCATTAATTTTAATAGAGTCAAATCTAAATAAATAAAATGGAAAGAAAAAAAGTCGTATAAACATTTCTATAACTGTTATCCATATAGATTGTGCTCCTTGGGTCGCTTTATTAGAATTCATGTCACAGTATGTCACAATGCAATAGATAATATGTCTAAAACTAAAGTGAAATATATTGTCAATAATAGTGTGTGATGTAAGGTTATAAAAATACTAAAAATATTAATGCATATTATTAGTATTACTGATTAGTATTATTAACCGTGTGGGTCACCTTGAAGCAGAATATCATACAATTTTTATTACACTTTTAAGATGCAGCAACAAGAAAGTGGACGTTAAAATGAAAATCAAGCCGAAAATTGACTACTGATATATACATATATATGTATATGTAACGTACTTGTAACTTGTATCCATATTGACTAGTATAAAAAGGTGGACTAACAAGCTCCATCCCTTCCTTTGCTTTTGCTTCTGACATCTTGACGGCATAATCCGTAATTTTCCATATAAGCGTGCCCGTGTAATTTAACGATAGCTTGCTAATCGCTGATTTCAAGCTGGTAATTTGATGTTGTTGCTTCGTCACCAAACTGCACATGAGACTTAGATGCATCTTTGCGGATTCCTCCAGATGTTTGTCTAACGAGAATCTATTTCCCTGTTACAGAAAAATCATGATGTAACACTATAATAAAAATAATAAATGAGAGAATAGATCTCATTTAAACAAATTAACAAATTATAAATAATTTAAATTCTTAAATTACTCCAATTATAACGTCGTTACGGACTGTCGATATTAAAATTAAAGGTAGAATGAATCCAACAGGGCAAATGAGAGTACAGCGCAGTTCGTATGCAAAATAATACCGACTCACTTTGGAGTCCTCAGCATTGAATTACAAAATTAACGAGTGTACATCCTTTGCATGTCAAAATTGAGCCATCAACAAATTGCTAGATTTAACAAATTTTACTAATTTTGTAATTCAAAGCTGATGAGGACTCCAAAGTAAATCGAAAAGTACAATTTATTTGGATGACATCGTAAATTTTGGAATAAAAGAGTAAAATTATTACTTTATTATTTTTCGTACTGATAATTGCGCTGTACTCTCACTCCTGTTTATAGATTTTACTTTTAATTTTAAATTCCCAAAGTTACAAAAATTTGAATTTACTTCATTGAAACAATCGATCAATTAATTTGTCTTTTATTATTCATTCATCACTTCTCATTCTCGAAAAAGAGAAAAGCGCAAATTTTTCCGAAGAAAAATTTAAAGTCAATATACAAAAAAAATTAAAGTATATAAAGTAAATGTTTTTATATTCCGTATTAAATATTATACAATACTTCGGAGTGATGTTAAGATATTTGTATGATATATAAAAGACTAAAAGGAGATTCGGACCTTCATATCAATTTCTCATTCTAAACACAGAGTATTGTATTTCGTAGAAATAAACCTGTTTCAATACTTTTTAATTTATTTACCTTTTTATTATAAGTGGATATAAGTTATGACGTGCGAAAAAATAGTACCTTGAAGCGGCAACCAGCGTCCTTGAACGTACAGGAAAGTAGATGCGTGGTGCAATGATCCTTCAGGTGAACCTCGAGATCCTCTCGGGGTAGCACTGCGGTTTCGCAACGATGAGGACATGCTACCGGGAATCGACCGCATTTCGCGTGATGAGCGCCGAGCGTATCGAAAACGAATTCTTTGTTACAGTAACGACAGGCGACTAGTCTCTTGGCACACTCTCCTAGCTTGTGTTGGCCGAGGTGTCGCCTTTGCACCTTCATACCACACTTGTTTTCACAATAAAGAGGCTCGTAACCGCATGTTCCCGTGTGTTTCTGCAAATATTGTGTTTTTACAATTACCTTCTGGAATCAATAATTCTTGAAGGAATGTCTAATAGAAGTAACAAATTAAAAAAAAGAGTCCATTTTATTTAATAAAATTAATTTATCGAAGTTATAAATATTTGAAATTATAGAAACAAACAACTTAAATAAGACTTGTGTGTGCTTAAACAAATGAAATATCAAGTAAGAGAGGTAAAGTTAGCAAAGAAATAACTATCAAATATTCAAAATAATGACATAATTTCATTATATAATTATTGTTTTTAATAAATATACCTCTAAAGTGTGTCCGGTAAATTCTTTGGCACAAAAATCGCAACGAGCTCTACGCTGAGCGCAAGTATACTTCAGATGATCCTCCATGAGTACGCGAGGTATCATCGCCCCGCATTTATTGCCGCAAGGAACCGCATCGTGTTTACACGTATTTAGGTGCGCCTGTGATAAGAGCAAAATCTAAATTTAGTTGGTCCATCGAGACACAATTCTCATTCTGTAATACCAAGCACTCTTTTACGATGACTTTACCTTCAACTTCCTCAGTTCGTCCGACCATTTGCAACCGTCCTTGTGATGTATGCAGTACACGATGGAACCCATTATTGCCTTTTCTGCCTCCGTGTCTTGGAAGTTCTGAAAAAGACCGAGACGAGGGAGATGTTATTTACCTTCGTCTGTTTGTCGTTTGCCGAAACATAAAACGTAAAACTGTTGGTGCGCGTATACCGTAACTCGGAATTTAAACGTCTGGATTATTAATAGATCAAAATTCGTACTTTTCAGAGAATCTTTTTAGCAAAGTTCCGTTAACTCGCTTCAGGAACCCCTGATCTTTTTCCTCAAAATACTTGAAATAATATTTTATTTTTTTTTATTCTTAAAATATGTTAAAACTTATAAGAAAGTTAAAATTTAATTTTAATTAACTTAATTTAATTACATGAAGATTTTTCATTCAATAAAAGAACGTAATGCATAATATTGTTTATAAATAAATTTCAGTAAATCATAGACAAATTGCCACAAATTAACATGAATTATTTATTAATGATTTAAGGACGATTCCACTTGAATTGCAAACCGGAAGTTCTTTATTTTGAATCGTTCATGCAATTTGTTTAAATTGCAGTTTATTTGACTTGTAATAATCGGAAAATTATTTTTGAGGATGTCACCGGCTGGGCTATACTTTTCGAAATACTAAAGTGATAACAGGGGTGTAGCTCCGTGGGAGATACTGTCTCGTGCAGAGAACCACGTGGGAGGTGTAAGTCAGAAATACTTTAAACCCATTGTTGCGTTGTTCAAGCGATTGCATCATTGATGTACATAATCCGCGTTTTCAAACTTATTTTCGCGAATAGATCGATGTAAAATATATTTTGTTTTTACATGAGATTCCCATATAGCACAGATATCCAAGGGACGTTCTGAAGAACATCCTGAGAATGTCCCAAAGAGAATGTATCAAGAACGTTCGCAGAAATATCTCTGACATAAAATATGCTGTATGTATAGGTTGTAACATAATTTGTTCAGTCAGAACAATACGTAAAAGTTTGGAAGTTTATAATTTGCTATACAATAAGTATAGTTCAACATAATCATTTTTTTTTTTCGTTAATTATTTATTTTTCAGTTTAGAAAAATGCATAGAGGATTGCCAAAAATATTTTGATTATGTCAGATTGATAGACAATTGTGAAAAAATAGTAAATAATTAACAAAACATTGATATACGTACATTACTAAAAAACTTTAACAGTTTTGTATTTCTCTTTCTCTCTCTCTCTCTCTCTCTCGGCATTTTTTTCTATCTTTCTATTAGACTTATTTGTCAAAATTATTTTCTTGAATAGCACGTCAGTTCAGGAAAAGGAATCGTGAGATCCGATCAACCTTTATACCATTCGTATACAAATGCATCCGGTGTATATAAATGCGTATGCGAGCACGCTCGAAGGTGCTTGGAAGTTGAAACCTGCATGACCGGCAAGGTCGAGGAACCTAACGCAACCAGCCTAGCGGTGAGATATAAACAGAAAAGAAATGAAAGGGACAAACCTACCTTCTCCCTTTCAAGATCCTGCTCGAATACTTTATATCGAACGCTTCGAAATTGGAACGCTTTAGAAGAAAGAAAAAACGGAGACATGATATGAAGAAATAAGAGAACCTGAGATATTTGTTACACTTACAAAGTAAATCGACACAAAACGAAGAATAAATCACGGTATTTCGAATACATCATGTAACGTGAAGACATATATGAAATCATATTAAAGAAGCCGAGAGGATTTCATATTAAAAAAGGAGATAGAGTTATTAATATAATAATAATAATAATAATAACAATAATAATAAATATATAACTAAAGTTTCTGCTCTACTAACTCATCCATTGTTCCCTCCTCGGATGGAGTTCTTTTTACATCGTATTAGGTTCCCGATATTAGAATACTGAACACCGCAGCAGGTAAGCATGACGTTACGGTAAAGTAACGGACAATCGATCTTCGCATGTTCTACTTATTCTTCATGCCTTGCAGCGTTGAATGTGTTCGATGTTCAATATTCACTGTCATTGCCATCATAAACGATCAATCGTAAGTGTAATTTACGCAGCATGATTTGTCTCTTGCCTGACCTCGACGAACCAGACGCAATTTGAGATCGAGATCCGTATAGAATAACAAGCGCATCTTGATGTAATATTCATGATTGTTTCATGTTTAGATTGCGTAATGATATTTATTATTTCATATTATTCTATTTTTTTTAAATTAAAAATCTGATTGCTACTTGTATTCTTTTGATTGGTAACATTCTCAGGTATTCTGCTTATCGTCTGTCTTTGATGTGACTCCACTGCAAAATGGACTCGATGACGTAAATGGTATAAAAATTATACCTTACATTCTCCTTGACGACATCAAGATATTCCCACGAATCGACTGTTGCGAACTCGCACTCCATTCGAATAACCGTCTATCTCTTTTCGGATCCGACATATACGACCTTGTCGAATGGTCGAAAATTAACATACGACGCGACGTGCGTTTGATCTCCGCCTCCTCGTTTCCAAAAACGATCGAATCTTAAATCGAATAGTATCATATCGAGGTGATAAAAATCGGTCGATTTAACTATTCAAAGCGCACTGACGCAAAAGCATCCTTTCAATTCCTTCCTGTTTTGAACATGCATATAACAATTTTATTGTTGCTCGAGAGACCGTTACTTTATTTTACCGTTAGATTATTAATTGTTGATAAATTAATGTTTTCGATTCTATTTAGCTTCGAAATGTATACATCATTCACAGATAGAATTGAATATTGTGATATAAAAAGAGTTTGATGTGATGTAAATAGAAATTACATAATTCATGACACACATTCCGAATTTTTATACTTCTCAGAAATATTTCAAATTCCTGTATCTCACATAATCTTATATTATCTTGTATTCTTTATATATCCTATATATATAATATGTATTTGTTATTCGGCTTCTCCTTCTTTTTTCTTTTAAAAGAAATATAATCTTATCATAAATCTCCCAGCGACATCCTGAAGACGTTTTAGAGAACGTCCTGTATGTCCTGAGAATATTTCTCAGATGGGATTTCTTTATACATCCGTCCTTCAATATATGTAGAATTTTCAGATAGACTCGTGCTCAACGGTACAATTTATATAAACTATACTAATTGTGAGAGAAAATTTAGTATTTGTGATTATAATTACATGGCATCATAATCACGGTTATTACTGTTATAATGTTAGTAATAATTTTATTTATAGTTCTATAAAAATATATATATAGTTGATACTGAAAATGACTATACATATATTATAAAAATGGTTGCAATTATCATAATTTAATTATAAGTTAGTCATTTTCGATACCAACTACATATATATATGTTTATAAAGCTGTAAATATAATTATTATTTATACTAATATTATAGCAATGATAACTGTCATAATTATGATATTATGATGTAATTATGGTCACAAATACCAAAAACTTTCCTCTCAGTGTAGGTCGATTTACGAAGAAAAATCTAGTTTTTATTCCAATATTTCTTCCACGCGTGCATGCGAAATCTATAGACAATTGTATGCAGAACTGTTTCAGAAAAAGGTGTAAATGGAGAATATCAAGGCAAGAGACGTGTCCATTTGCGTCGCTAAAGTTGGTGATTGTTTACGTTAGCTTTAGCGGGTTCTGCGTGCGATATAGGATGCTCGCAAACGGACGGAGGTTCACGGCTTCCCCTCGTGGAGCGAGTTGCCGCGGAGCGTAACGTTCTCGTTCACTCGAACGGCGGAGTTCATCGTCGTGGAATGCGCGGCGAGGAACAATGCGCGAGGAAGAGGAGGAGAACGCGAAGCCGCGCCACTTCCGGCGTAGACCAACCGGAGAATGCCACCGTCGTCGTCGTCGTCGTCGTCGTCGTCGTCATGGGAAGAGCAGGGACAAGAGACAGAGAATAGCCGAGAGCTTTTAATATAACACACCATAATTATACTGCTCGTTGGACTAAACGTAACCGTCGTTCGGCGTTATCTCACATTCTCGCATTCCTGAGCAGCGGAGGATGACATGAGGGGAACCACAAAAGGTCGCGACGATTGCGGATGTGCGCGCTCTCTCTTGGATTTGAAACGCGCGTTCGCAACTGAACGAAGAGTGAAGACATACACCATCAAGCATATCGGGGGTTTAAGAAACTTCTCCCTAGAACGCGAAAAGATGCATCTTCCTACTTTCTAATAACCTCATTAAATTCGTTAATCTGCGTTATACAACGATTATATCTTCTCCTCATACATTTCAACATGATAGAGAAAGAACAGCGTATTGTATTTAAAACTCAGAAATAATTCTGAACAGGATTTTTTCCGGTGAAAATCTTCAGACATAATTTGAAATTTGACATTCGATCATCTAGTCATAGAAAATATAACTTTGAATTTGATTTGTTAGATTCAGTTCTTTGACTGAAGAATCGACGATAAATGATCTTTTTTCAATTTTTTAAATACAAAATTAGAAAAAAGATTATCGCATTGAAATTAATATCGTTAAAATTAACAATATAAAGAAACGGCTCAGATGAATAAAAATCAATTATGAAAAATATCGTTAATTTTTATGCAAACGACAATTTAAAGTTCAAACTCTGAGACTTCAGAGAAATTTTTTTTAGACGAAGATGAGAAGAAAGATATTTGCCTCGAAATTAACATTTTTAATTATTCATTAATTTTTTATGAACAAAAATTCAAAGATGAAGTTCAAACTCTGAAGTCTCAGAGAATTTATTTAGATAATGAAAGAAAAGATTATTGCCTTGAAATTAACACTTTTAATTATTTATTAATTCTTACACTCTGAACAAAAGTTCAAAGTTAAAACTCAAATCCTGAGGTCTTAGAGACTTTCTCACTCACTTTGTTAAGGTGCTGTATCTCTTAACATCAGTTAACTCCAATTTAATGTATATTCTTTTCAGAATCCGGGATCCGGAAATTGCGGTAAGTAAGTCAATTATGAAATACTCGGGTTCTTTTAACCGAATACTTCGCGTCATCGCCGTTCATCGAATCGAGCGAGAAGAAGCAACGGGAGGAGAGGTCGAACGACTTCGGAAGCGGTCGAGGCCATCTGTTACGCTTGGTTCCCACGCTTCCGCTGCTCGCCGGTCGTGCCTTACAGCTAGCATTTTATTCCAGTGAGATAGCACCGGGTGCTCATGCACGAAATTCTACGAATCGTATAAGAGCGCGAAGAAAAATCCCCATCGTCGTCGACGTCGACGTCGTCGTTCGCGCAGCATCTGGCGACAATATCGAAACGCGACTGTCAAGAAGAACCGTTCTCCTGGCGCGGGATTCTTGCAACGCATCTTGGAGTCAACGGTCTCGACGTGATCACCGTAAACTTATATATTCCCGATGTCTTCGCCGGAAATGACGTTGATATATAGGAAACCAACGTTTCCGTTGATTTAACCGCAATTTAATCTCTATAACAGAGTTCTCTATTTCTTTTTCCGTGCGTAGTTTTACATTATTACGGAAATTACATTACGAAAATGGCCATAACAAAAAGAACAAAATTTAACGAAATGAAGATAAAATTGTGATTGTCAAACATATTCGCACAAATTATTATAAATGTGTGTCGTTTTTATTATGATCGATCGTCAGCAGTTGTCTACGGAAATATTAGTTATTTTGAACTAAGAAAGCATTGTTATTGTCCTGTTAATAATACTTTACAAGTGATTAATGAAAAGCCAAAAAGAAGAAAAAGGCAAAAAAATTATTAAAAAAAAAAACATAAAAAGAAATGTGTCAAACCTCATCGGTAATTATAGGTGCTTTGTCCATGGTGTCGTTGATCGGGCTGGGCGGTGACGTGGGGCTAGCACTGGGGCTTACGTGAAAAACCTTGGACTCCTTGGCAGGTCTCTGAGGTGACACCCTCGCCGGAAAGCTCAGGGTCTTGGTCCACTGCGACAGACCGCGCACCATCTTCAACGTTAAAGGCACTAACGTCACTCGCGCAACCGAGATAACTCGGATTTACCACTGGAAACCATTCAGTTTCGCGACTCGCGAAAGAGGGACATGGCTCGTGTCCCTGTTTCCTATATTTAAATCGCGTTCCCACGGTCCCAAGTAATTCGCACTTTTTATTCGCGATCGTTTCCCGAGAAATCTCGTGACTCAGGCTGATTCGAGTGTCGCGGTCGTGACACTCGACAGGAAGTTGCCTGCCCGTACAGTACAATTCAACTCGACTCCAAGTAAACCTCAAGAAACTAGCCAAATGTGAATCTGCTCGAGTAAACGATAGTACTCCTCTCGGCTCGGCAACGCACAAGACCGTGTTTACTGATGGACTGACACGCAGGCTGTGACTAGTTCTGCAACTCCTCTGGACCCCATCATGGTGTCGATGGGGACGACGAGAACGATCGTAGTAGTGGTGGTGGTGGTTATACTGATGGTGGAGGAGGAAGAGGAAGAGGCAGCGAAGAAGGAGATGGAGGAGAAGGGGGAAGAATCGGTCGCGAGCCAGAAGAGCCGTTCGAGCGACCGGGAGACTGGTTCCGCGAAGGATGGTGCATGATGCGATCATGCGAATGTAATTTCCCAGTTTCTCGGTCTATCCGCAGTCATTATCCTCCGTAACTTCCTGAAATCTCTCCTAAAAGAGTGTGGGAACTTGAAACGATGAATGACTTCAATCAATAACGAAGGCGATCGCGCGCGCGGTTCTGTACAGAGCGACCTGTTTCGTAAATTGTAATTCAATAGATCTAGATTTTTTTTTGTAAACGGTGTTAGATTACGTTGATAAATTGGATATAGTTAGTTTAGGATCTTATCTGTAGGATCAGAAATAAAAGATAAAAGGGATTGATTAAGACTAAAAGATGTTGACAAAACTGGTCTTTAGATTAATCCACCCCCGCTAAAATAGAATTTTATTTTGAGAGAAGATAACTAGGGGAAACATGACAACTGAGAGAAGAACACTGTCGGGAAGTGAAAAGGAGGGAGAGACAGGTCGTGAATGAAGGAGCATGTGCATGTAAAACAGGAATGCGCTCTCTCTTTCTCCTTCTCTCTCTTTTCTTCTAGATGGCGAACAGGTACGATCCTGTACAAACCTGCAGAGAGTGGCTTTCAAAATGTTTGCTTAGATCATTCCACGATGATTAAGGTATCTTTTATTTTTTAATTTCGTTACAAAGGATAATTATCAGTTAAAATATTATCCCCTCCATTTAATTCCTCTCGATGAGAAATTTTCACGAGAAACTACGCAATTTCCTGATATAAAAAATCTGTTTTCTGAACTAGAACTCGATTCTGTATTTTGAAAGGTGAAAGTTACAAAAGTTAAGGTGAAAATTAAGATGAAACAAAAGTTAAGGGGGCTTATTACGGTTCCTTGTGACGAAATGAAAATTACAAAAGTAATTGAATTTACCAGAATATTTATAACTTCATTGGTTAACTTCTAGTGAATTTAATCATTTTTGTAATTTTCACTTCGTCACAAAAACCGTAATAAGCTCCAAGGTAAAAATTACAAAAGTGAGCGAATTTACTAGAATATTTATAATTTCATTGGTCAATACCTAGTAAATTTGCTCACCTTTGTAATTTTCACCTTGTTTCAAAATACAGAATCGACCCTCTAGTGTATACTTTTGGAAGTGTACACTTTTCAAACCTTGAGAGAGGTATATGTTTGATATTTGAATGCAAGAAAGAGTTATAAAGCGGTCTAGTGCAGGTATAAAAAAACCGACCTATAAAGAAACTCACCGTGTGAAAAAAAGCCTTTAAAAAAGAGCCTGATTTCCGTTTCGATACCGGAATAGAGCTCTTTCGGAGACAAAGAGCTCTATGGCTCTATCGACGACGGTCAGAAAGGAGAGAGACGCACGTGTTGCCAACTGCAGATTTGTGAAGTAACGAGCGGAGGTGGGGGCGGGGCAGGGAGGGGGTGAAAGGGAAGGGTTGAGGTGGGGGGGAATAACGACATCGCCGGACCTATATCGCCGCCCGGTATGCACACCGTGCATTCAACTGCATTCAACTGTGCGCGGACTGGATCTAACCCAGCTGTGGCCTTCTTCGACCTTCCCCCCACCGATAATTGGCGAAGGGAAGAAGTCGCGGCGGCTCTCTTGGCCGGCGACCGGCCATTCCAAATCTTCTCCCGACAATCGAGAAAGCGATCCGCTCGTGGATCACCGGGTTCGTGTGGATTACCGATCACGAAGCCGAATAAGCCGTTCGGCGGTCGAATAAATATCTAGGCGTATCGCACACGCGTCTCGCTCGCCGAGCGTTCGCCATCGTTGCTTCTCGAGTCGCTTTGGGAGCGTAACGATTAATGGCTACGTTTACGCCGTGCATTTAGGCCGCGGCCTATACAATAGATGTCCTTGTTTAGCCTGTATATTAAATAAAGACACCTATCGTATAGGTCGCGGACTAAACGCACGGTGTAAACGTAGCCAATATTAGGTATCGCTATTATAGTCCTGTATCGTTTAACATTTTTGTTTGTCTAGCTCTCTACTTCTTTTACCGTTTTGCGAATTTGAGAAAGGTTTCGCACGAAGATAAATGAAATAATTAATAATAAATAACATTTAATTGAGAATAAAATAATTGATAATTGCGTAAATAAAATAATTAACAGATATATCAGTATTTTTCTGGAAACGCTAATCTCTAGGAATGGATTTTCATATCGTGATATAAAAATTATATTTGACAGATGACAGACTACAAGAATGAAACAAAGCGATAGTGAAATATATCCGTGGGTGATGTGAAATTTTTGGACGAGTTAAAATTTTGTTTGTGTTCCATTAATTATCTATGGAACTTTAACTTTGCGACATTGTTGAAGAATGATGTGTTTTTACAACATTATACTTATAGAAGAGTTATTTATTACTTGATGTAGAACAAATTACTGTCTGTAATGGACTTTTAAATGTCAAGAGATATCGATGTCCCAATTCAACTCTGTATCGAACGAAATTATTTAAGCTAACAACTTCCTGGTGGAAATTTTTCTTATAATTTTTATACTTTAGAACTATTCGGAAAGTTTACATCTCTCAGAATTTTTAATACAAGTGAATTTTGAAATATTCTGAAATTTTTCATCCCATAATTTTTAAAAAGTATTTTTGAATTTTTTAGATTTTATAACATTTCATCAGAAATTATACTTACAAGGACTTTTAGAAATCTTACGATATTTCATAAGTAACATATATGAAAAATTCTGAGGAAAGATGTAGATTTTCTGAGAAGTGTGCCAATTCGTATAAAAAAAATGTGAGAAAGTTATAAAATTATATAGAAATTCTGAAAAATTATATGAAAAATTCTGAGAAAAATTTTCACCAGGGCTACTAATATAAAAACACCTTCCGATATTATTTTATACCTAATATTTAAAGAAACGATAGTATAGAAAGAAAAGATAGTATTTTGTAATCGGTAGATTATTTAACTACATTATATATTACTCAATCGTTTGCCGATCGCATGCGCTTGTACTTCGCGCCGCGTGCATCTGTCTTTCGATCACGTGGACCGCAGGTGAAACGTGCGCGAGCAATCTGCTGCGAGATCGCAACTAGATCGGAGTTTTCTCTTTTGAGGTAGGGATTTTCGTCGACGTCCTCGTACACGTCCCGTGTCCAGACGGGATACAAAGGTGGTGCCTCGTCGAAGCGCGTCGGCGATACGAGGAGCACCTGGCAAGACGATGGGAGGGATCGAGCACATGCGGAGGATAGGAACGGAACGCGCATCGTCCGGGGAGTAATGTTGGGAAGCGTGCAGCTGTCATAGCAGCTGCGAACCTCCTTCTCTATCTCTCTCTTTCTCTTTCCTTCTTGCCTGGTGATCGGCAGCTTTCCTCCGGCGCCTCCTGCGCCTTTTGCCTCACGTCGGCTGCACACCGGCCGCCTAATTCCTGCCTCGGCATACTGATTCTTTTACGGATTTTTATACTCCTTCGTCGTAGTAAATTCTTTAACGCAGCTGGAAACGCAGCCGTACCGGCATAGCAACGGAAGGCTAAAAGATGGTCTAGAGCACGTCAGTGATTAGAATGTCCTTTAATCGACTTCACGACGTCTTTTAGACATGCATACTTCAAATGCCGTACCTCTGCGTTGTCTCACAGTTTATTAGAATAATAATCAATGTTTAGTAAGCACGTATATTTATTGTACAAATGTAACGAATGGGTGTGTATTGTTCAACGTGTTTATATATCGTATATTAAGCTTCTAACTAGACTAATCCTTTTACTTTCGCCATAATATTGTGTTACGATTGTATTTAATTGATTTCGTGATTTTTTTAATATGAAAGAAATGATTTTATATTTTAGAGGGCCAGGAAGTTTGTAGGATCAAATTAAACGTGAATTTATTTAGGAAAGGAGTAAATGAATACAATTCTCCACTTAGATGATTTACTACTATTTTTGAGATGTACAAATTATACTTTTGAGGCTTCCGATTATTTTTTTCATAGAAACTATGCGATTTGCGGATTATCTCGAGTCTTGATACAACAAGTTAAATGCCATTTATAATAAATTGTTAGAAAAATGTTTTTACAAAATAATAACAATGTAAACATAAAACTCTAATTTTTTAATCAATATTGATGTCATACTAATTTGTTACCATTTTGTAATATTATTGTTATCATTTTTCTAATGTCTATTTTAGGTTCAATCTGCAGAGCAAAGTGTTTTAAAGAAAATTAAAAAATAGCAAAACTTGAAATTTTCGAAACTGTCTTTAATGACAAGCAGCTCCTATATTTTTAACAAATTTTATATTATTAATAATTTTCTAAGTCTTAAATATAGCAAAATAACTAAATAAACTTTAAATGTAACATCTACAAAGAATTATGTCCATTTATTCCTTTTCTCTGAAACAAATTTACAAATTTCGCCTCCAGTTTAATCATATAAAAAACATTCTGTCTCTCCTAAGTAAAAAATAATAATAATATAAAATAGATTTTCCAATTCAATTATATTTTATATTTCCTTTATGATATAATTAATATATTACATTAGCGTTTTATTTTGATAATCTCGTTATGAACAAATTGCTCCTTAAATAATCGGTGACTGTGATAATTTACTTTATGACAGAGAAGCCCGCATCTTTAACTCCGTTTTGAAACCAGCTACCATCGTCGCGAGAAAAGAAACATCCTCCTTTTCAAGACGAAGAGATCTGGCTACATCTGTGTCCGCTTCAGCTGCCTCTTGTGTAAAACTAAACTTCCTACCCTGCCCACACATCTGCTCGCTGCTCTCTTATGACACATCCGTAATGGATGTTGTGCGACGTATCTCGACAATAAGAACAAATGAAGCGATAGTACATTCACTGATCTCTAAACCTCAATTTTTTATATTTCGAATTCACATTTACTTGCGATATCGCATGACGTTTGTTTCTTTTCATGATATTTCAATTTTACTTTTGTTATAATGCGTAAATACATATGTATCGCACAAGTTCAATCACCGTATCACTGTTCGCCAAATGCTAAATAATAATACAATCAATTCGTTTAAAACGAATAGTTTTATCTGATTTTATCGTTTAAGTTTTTTACTGATACGTATAACTTATGACAGATTTGAAATAATTTTATCTTCTCTCGAGTACTAAACAAATTGAGAGAATAAATTATATTCCTGTCCTATATCTGCATATAGACTTTTACACGGTCACTCGCGATTATTTACGCTTGCGTAATCGACATTAGTATAGCTAGCGTGGAAGCGCAATGGAAGACTCGTGTCGCAAAACAGCCAGGTGAAAGGAAAGTTTCGCAGCGTTTCATACTAGATAAGTTAGTGGATTCTTCACAATGTCGGATCTTCGACGTATTATTCGTTTATCTCAGACCTTGAAATGAATAGAATATTTCTTTTCATTTCAATCGCAATACTATTTTCAAAGAAGTTATAGCTGTTATTATACACAATGAAGAAACTAAAGAGAGAGAGAGAGAGAGAGAGAGAGATATTAAGAGATTAAAAATTAGATTTCATATATATCTGTACAAATAAATCACGTTAAAATTGCAAATAATATCTATAATATTATCTAATATATCTGTAAAAAAGATTCCCTTTTCTTTATAAATAAGTTATCAGTCTTCTGAAGTTAAGATTAATCGAGAACTCGAGATAAAAACGTAATACCATTTGTTCTGATTATAAGACAAATTATATTTTTTGCATGCCAACAGCTTGTTGACTCGTTTTAATATTTTTTTGTGTTATGTCCCGGCAGTCCTAACACCGTCTCTTCTCCTTTTCTAATCGAATCATTCTAAAGCCAGAAAATTGGAGCAGCCGCAGAGCAATCGGCGCAGCTGTCGACAACTTCCAGAACATGTTGGACGACGGCAGCTGCACCGAAGCGCGGCGCATTACCGCCCAATTCGATCGACAGAATGCCTATATCGAGTGTGCCTACGTAGATACATGCGTGGAGCATACGGTCGGGTGCGTTAAAACGATGCCCGGATCACGAGGCCCGCATTCGCGAGGATACTTCGAAGTGACGCTGACGAATCACCTGACTCCTCGCGGGCACGAATGAACCGAATTAATTGTATAATCAGGATCGCTGAAGCCCGTATCAGACTTAAGATTGAGATTGAATTTGCATTTGACCAATCAAAGCAAAGGTTACTTCGATATTGGTTTTCTTTCTCCTGATTGGATAATTTCAATCTCTCAGTATGTGTTGATCTGTATCGGCAACCGGATGTGTAAGAAAGTACATTATAATTGTCGCACAATGTTCGCTTTATACCGATATACCATATACAACCGTTTTCTATGGAAAAATTTTAAAGTAATTTACACATGCCTTTTGGTAAGTTATTATTGTTTGAATTTATACGTTTATATTGTAATGTGACTTTATATTGTATTGTGATTAGATTTTCAAGAGTTGATCACGAATGGCATGTGAACGGCGTAGATTTTTACATCCGAACAAGATTTATTATGCGTTTTTACAAGAACTTATTGTATATCAAATCCATGTAAAACGGTATCTGAAGAGGGCTCAATCTGGTAGCCGAAACTTGTAATTTATTTATGTGTTTCTCAATTTATTTAATTAAATGTTATTTTATATTTTATATTCAGACTGACTCAATCTTTGATGTTTCACCAATTTTCGGACTATAATTTTTACGTATTGACTCTTACTTCGCCCTTTATTTATTATTTTTATTTTTATATAAAGAGTCCTTCTATTTGTTTAAAATTTCAATCCCATTCTCAATCTTAGATCTATATAAGAGATCTATTCGTGTTGCTTGTAATCCCCAAAAACTTTTCAAAATGAGATAAATAGATATTCAGGAGTTGAAGAAAAAGAAAGCGAAGATGTGCTGAGTGCAAAAGTTGCAAGCAACGCGAATGAATCTCTTATAACGAATTCTCGGTTGGACGTATAATACTAGTGCGTACTGGTGTATATTAAAGCCGTTATACACTGATTTAATCTGTGAGTGAAATGTAAGTATTTCTCTCGAATTATAAAATATGTACAACACACTAAAGTATTGAGAACTTCACGGTTTAACCCGTTTCTATATTTATATGAAACACACATCTTTACATCAATTTATGTATCAGTGCGCACTGAGTGCATTTAATCGAATTCGCTATCACTCTCTAGTCTGATAAGCTTTAGGGTCATCTTTCAGAGCGCTACGAATGAAGCTCTTTCATCGAGCGGACGAGCGGTAAGAAACACCATTTCTGCACGCACGACACTGCGTATGCTGATAAGGGAAAGTTAAGACTTCACGAAGTCGTCCGCGCGAAAATGCCGATATACCGCAACTCTTTGTTGCACAAACATTTATTGAATTCGTGCGGAAATTGATAGAAAATATTAAATAAACTAAGAACGTTGTTGAGGTGGGAGGGCGGTCGCCCTAAACTCTTAACATTAGGACCACTGATGGTGCAATTTTGACTCTGCTAATTATTTCAATGTTTTCTTTTTTATATTAGATATATAGTACAAAATATTGAAAATGTGTGAATATAATATAAATAATTCTAACGATATAGATAATATCAAAACTTTTCACTAACCGAAAACAAAGATTATAGGAATTAAATTACCAAATTGCCACTTTCGATAGTTTTAGCGGAATACCATCGGCAGTTCTAGAGTTAAATCACGTTATTACTCTTAAATTAAACATTTAACACGGTTCCTGATTAACGAATAAGAAAACATATCGTACTACACATAAAAAAAGTTAATAAACCGTTTTTTTCAGAACACTATTAAATGATACATTTTATAAATTTATAATATACTTTATAAATATATACTTCCCTTACAAACAGAACTCCAATTCAATACTGAAAGATAACGATTAATTAATCATTTTAAGTATTAAAACACTATTATTTATAATGAATAATTAATTACTACCTTCCAGTATTAAATTTCTGCAAGAGTTTATAATACATATACTTTTATAATATCTCTACTTTATTGCACAGCGTCTCCAGTCGTCGAATAATCATATTGTTCGCGAACTTACCGTTTCAAATATCTGGTTGACATTATAAGTCAATTGTCCAAGTCCAGGAATGAAAAGTAGGCGGCGTCAAGACGGACGAACACCACTGCCCTTCAACAGTTCAATAGCGTCGACAGGTGGTATCGCGCAAATCGTCAAGCGTAATAACGAAGTTCCCGCGGTGACCGGATTGGAATACCTTGAACTTGTCTCCAAGGCTTCCCTTCAATCTCACCCTCGGTTAGAAACGAGTTTACCTCAAACTCATTTTTCCCCTCAGATTGGTCCCTCTGTCTCTGATCTCGAACTTTCTATCAAACTATCAATGCCTAGTTCCGAGATTCAATGAATCGGACGATGTGAATGAATCGGAAGAGCGTTGCATCGTGAAGAGCGTTCAATCGAATATTGTATAATCACGATATTCTCTCTCTCTCTCTCTTTCTTTTCCCCTTCTCGAACGAATAACGATATAGATCCGGAGCGGCAGATCCAACACATTGCACTGCGTGACACGCGTCAAGATCGGAGCTCCGTTTCTTACGAAATAGCCGCGAGACTGTTCGGGGAAGCGATGTGTCGCGCGTCGCCTGGAGTTCGTCGAACCTGGATCTATCTATCGTCCGGCCCTCGTCCGGTCCGGCGAATGTCCCTGCTTATCGGAACGACGAGGGAGACTCGTTCGCGTGCGTTCGCAGTCGCGCGACAGCGTAAAGTCGACTGCACAATCGCGTGCGGTCGCATTACCGCGTATGTACATATGTGCGAAGTGTGCGTACGACGAGACCACGGCACCGCGGCCCCACCGCGTTCTAGGCAAAACTAAGGTCCCTCGGGATATCACGCTCGACGGTGGGGCATACGCGGTGTACGCCTAGGTAACCGCGGAGGCAGGTGACGGTAGACAGGTGAACGTGTTGGCGGAACACAGGAAGTGCTGGAGACAGAGAGGCGATACAAAAGCCCTTTCGGTAGAGGGGGAACGGCGACATCATCGGAGGAATAAAAGAGGGAGTGAGAACTCGCCAAGTGCCTAGAAACAGAATTGTGGAGAACTGTGCGTACTTAGCCGCGGGAGAACATTTCCAAAAGCGCACTTTAGGTTCTTCTGATAGAAAGAATTCGATATAAAATATAACGATAATACGAATTAATTTATTCGGAGAATTTATTTAGACTTGGATGTTCCGCCATAAATTGTACACTAAAAAAAAGATGTTATATCAACAGCATTATTTTAATTAAAAATAATGTTGTTAATTCATACATAATATATTATTAAAACAAGTTATGCTCTTGTTTTAATAAAATTTTATTCCTTTTATTAATATTGTTATTGAATCAAGATTATTTTCAATTAAAATAAGACTGATACATCTTTTTTTCAGTATAATATAATTGCTTAGAAAAAATTTTTGTTTTTATCAATAAAAAATTTGTATTAAAAGAGGACATTAGAATTAATAAAAATTAACAAATAGATAATAATTGGTAATTTATTAATTTATATATTAGATACATTATTTCGTTACATGACTATTGGAAAAAGAAGAGAGAGTGAGAACTTGCAAAGTGTCATGTAAAAAATGTTTTTACACACATGTGTGACTAGTTTTCCGTGTAAAAATAACACATTATACTCTGCATACAAATGTGGATTTACACATTTAAATATGTATAGAGCCATTTTTACACGGACAACTATACAAATAACACACATTTTTTAAATCATTTTTTACACGTTTGCAATACAGGACTGCATTCCAAAACGTCCTCTTCGAAGAAAATTTTACTTGATATAATATATCTACGTTATATATACTACATGTATTTCCTAGAAATACGAGAGCCACGCATAATAAACGCAGGAGAAAAGCTTCTTTTGGATTCTTTCAATAGAAAGAAACGAATGATTCTTTCTATTGAAAGAATCCAAAAGAAGCTTTTTGATTCGAATGATTGGATACATTATTTCATCACATATTTGCATGTAATTTTATTACATGCAAACATGTAATGAAATAATGTATCCAAAAGCAAAAATATTGAGAACAACGATGATCCTAATTAATTTATTCAAAGCTAGAACTCGGAAAAATAATCCGAATTTTATTAGATTTGTGTGATTTGTTGACAATGTTTATAATAAAAAAGTTATCCTCGCCTCGATTTCCTACTTTAGTTGGGAAAAAGGTCGGCTTTAGATTGTGGGTCGTAAACTAACGTCGCCCACGGTATTCCGAGAAGCGTGACGATAGCAATGATATACGTAGCGGATATCGTAATAATAACATTTAGAGCTGACTGTATCGCTTTTGTCGAGTCAATTATATTGCCTAATGGCACTTTTTGATAGCATCGACAAATACGTACATCCTCCATGTGCTCAAATATCCTAAATCAATCTCTCTTCTCCTCCAAGAGAAAGAATACAACTAAGATTATCTATCTCAAGATTATGTACCTCAACAATCGAAGAATTGTTCAATCTTCCGGAGCTGACGTCAAAATTTGTAACACAGTAATGAACCTGCAAGATCCATCTAATTTATTCTAATTTAAAGGCACTAATTAATTTTAGAGACTCAAAATAACAAAAAAAATGAATACTAGCTAACAAGTATATTTATATAATAAGATAATCCAAATTTGCGTGACATATGTAACATAAAGAAAATTAAATCAGTTGATATTTTTGACAAAGAGCTTTCTCAAGCAGAACAATAAGTCACGATAACGTCAAAATAGCATTAAAATGAATAGGAAATGATTGAAAAATGACTTGTAATGATCATTTTGACATCATTTTGACATCGTAATAACTTATTGTTTTGCTTGGATTACAATGGAGTAAATCCAATAGATCCACCGTCAATTCCGGAAGATTAAGTTTCCGGTTCCATAAATGTAAAATCAATTTTAATCTCGGTTCAATTTATCTTTTTTTTATCTTTTTTTAATTCTTAGACTTATAAAGAGATAAAGAATAAATTGAACCGAGATTAAAGTTAATCTTACATTTGTAGAACCGAGTATGAGAAATCTGTGAAGAAGAAAGACGTGTTCTCGAAAATATTAGGAAAATATTTCGGTCATCCGATCTCGCGTAGACATATCTCACCATGAATTTACCCGTCAGGAGAGTTCACTGTGCTAAGCAACAACATGGCGTTATTATGCCGCTTGCGACTCGTTGCGTACAGGAATAGCTCGCACATATCCCTCTCTTTTACTCTTTTGCTTCTTTCCTTTCTTCTTTCCTTTCTTTTCTCTCTTCTCCCCGATACGCGCATACATACCTCGTTGCGAGCGTCGCGTAGGAAAAGCTCTCTCTTTCTCTTTCTCTCTCCCTCCTCCTCCTTTCCTCTTTCTTCTCTTTCCTTCTCTCCTCTCTCATTCTCTTTCTCTCATCCTCTCTCTTTCATTCTCGACGAAGGATAGTACACTCGAAGCACGACATCGTCCTCCACCGTTCTCCAACTTCAACGTAACGCGGTGAAGTCATTGACTGTGGAAACCGGGGTAACGAATACGAACTAGGAGTACAAGAACGTCAGTTTCAGATTCCGTTGATGCTTTTAGCCGCTAATGGGACTGGATGGAGGTCGAAATGTACCTCAGAAGAACGTAAACACCAACAGTGACATCAATATTATAATTTCTTACTTAACAATACAAGTATATATATATATATATATATAT
>NW_017257571.1:254529-263430 GCF_001594055.1 Mycetomoellerius zeteki | reverse complement strand
CCCTATGAGATATGCGGCAAAAATACAAGGTTTCAAAAAGTTTATTTTTTAATATAAAAAATAAATATTTCGGATTTCTAATATTTTTTTCATAGTAGTAGACAGTACAAAGTTTTTACTGATATAGTTCGTTTATTATATACATAGTAAATAATACTTAATAAATTAAGTTTTTGATAGGTGCGGCGGAGTTCAATGTAATAAGGTTCAATAAATTAAAAAAGAAACGAGAAAGAAAAGAACGAATTATTTTTCTTTTATTTCTTCTATTTAAAACTGTTATTTCACAGTCCTAACTAATTATATGTTAACATTGATAATGATCCGATAAGGATCGAAACGTTTGTTTTTGTTTATAGCTGGCACATGTTTTATTAAAGTTTAGATTTTAACTAAATTATATATGTTTTATTTACTAACTTTTTAAATTATAACGATAGACTTTTGACTCGTAGCCCTTTCCTTTCTTGTTCTTTTTTTATAAAATCAAAATTTAAATACTAATCGGGCTCTCGAAATTAAAAAACAATAATATAATATACGGACAATAAGAGCGTTAACACAGCGCGGGAATTGGTGCGCAATTTATATAATAGTCAAATAATATTCACATAATATATTAAAATTGTACAATGACTGTCGATACAAACTTATTTGAACGTTTCGATTTTTTTCAAACAATCTTCAGCAAATTTGTAAATCATTATAATAGATGTCTTGACAAAATAGTTGGAAAATGTTGAAATTATGCTCTATGTGAGACCGAGGATGAGTATCTCCCTACTATCTGATTGGGAATTGCCCAATTTTTGTCTCTTCGCTATTTAGAAAATTATAATATTGATACAATATTATAATTTTATTATTCTTAGGCCCTGTGCACAATGGAGGAAATATTAGGAACAGGAATAGATATTAAGATTTCAACCTATCAGAAACCGTGTATTCCGGTGTAACTGGTATCTGATAGGTTAAAATCTTAATATCTATTCCTGTTCCTAATATTTCCTCTATTGTGCGCAGGGCCTTAGTGTTTACTAAGATACGTCAATGTACAAATCATGCAAATATATAAAAACATATACCTGTAACTATAATATGTTTCGAAATATCTTTATTGACGCTGACTTTTAACTTTACGTGAGTTTGATAAGATCAATATTTCTTATTCATATACAATATGTATAACATATAATTTTCATGTATAATGAAACACTTTGATAATAAGTTCTCAGGGTAACTTTGATCAAACTCCAATTAATTTAGTCTGCAATTAACTTATCAAGCAATACCTACACGATTTTATTAATATAGGTAGAATAACTAATATTTCATTATTTAACGCACGAAAAAAAAGATCGAAATTAGGAACGACAAATTAAATTAGAAATTTTGCAATAGGCAATTATTATCAGTTTAATTAATTGAATTAATTAGAAGTTTAGCTGAAATGTCACTCTTATTATGTCCATTTTTACAAATATATTGTAGATTAATCAAGATTTTTCTAATTCTTAGGAAAAGTAGAATATTAAACCGAGATTATAAAGTTGGTCTAAGTTTGGTCGCTCTATTTGTAAAAATAGAGCGATACTTAATCAAACTTTCAAAACTCTATTTTTTTTTAATTTTTGAAACCAGAAAAAGATAAAGAATACTTAAATCGAGATGTTAATCAATTAATTTGTGTTGAAGAGCGAGCGATATACTTTAATCAAACTGTGATTAACTTAATTAGTCGATAGCTATTAATTCGTTTCTCTAATTTACACTTCGATGTATTAAACAAAAGATTTTTAATTAATTATATTAACTGTATTAATAAAATAAAATTAGTAAGTACAGATATCATTTGCTAAGTTAATAATCATCGATTAAATTAAACAGTAGATCGAATTTAATTAAAGTCGTCCTTATGCAATAGAAAGTCGCTGTACGTCAATCGAAACAGTTAATTCATAGAAACAGAGAAATAATAGCACAGCAAGAAATGTTGACGTTTACGTAATAATTTATGACATAAAAGCTACGTCCTCGTTTGGCAACCAATTTAGTGAAAGTTATTATGAATAACGTTACCATTGACGATAAGTCATTATAAGTGATCGACAAAAAAACAATCCATAATAATGATTTGTTTATTACCCTGAGATTCATTTATGAATCTGATGATCACAAAATCTTATCTAACGTTTAAATGTTACTACAGTCGCGTGCAATAGAGGACGCTACACGTCATTCATGCCAGTCTCATATCTACTCACTTTTCTTTCTATGTCGCTTTTTTTTTACAAGTGTATTTACTCCGGCATGAATGTGACCGATGGAAGCCGCGGTGTGTAATGACAAAAAAATTCTGTGATAAATAGTATCATGTCAAGTAAAATGTTCGAAGGATCGAATACAAGATAAACCTGAAATCGTTTATTCGTGATGAAAACAATATTTGTCACACAAATTTTGTTTGAAACAGCTTCTGTTACGAATTAAACACACGACAAACGCGTTTATTATACACGTTTATTATAAAGAAATAAAATCGCAACGTGATTACATTGTCGGAGCATTGTTCGCACGTTGAAATACCAGTTGTACAGTGATTTGCGGGACGCAAGAAGAAAGAAAGAAATCACGCAATTGATCTGTCGTTAAAGGAGAGAGTCATGAGTGTAAAAAATGAGTGTTAAAAATATGTCGGAGTTATGTATAAAAGTATTTATACAAACTGCAATTAACTTAATATATAATATAACTTAATATTATTTATGCTTTATAAGTAAGTATTATTTATTTTACGATCCGAATGCAACAAACAGAAAATTTGATTCTGTATTTACATGTGATTACAGATAATGCGCTTGGAAGGACATAATCTTACAATTTATAAGATATATAAGATATATAAGATCAAGAAGCATATTCTTTGCTGTCACAGCTGGATTTAGATCAAGATAAATTGTGCAGTGATAGTTTACCCAATTGAACGACGGAACATTAGTAACATGTCTAGCACAATAGCTGGCAAGAACCTGTTACGGCCGAACAGCCTACAGTGTACGAATCTGCAGGAATATTTAAAATCTCGTAGCCCTGACACTCTGAACAAATTGTATCACAAGCCACCTATATGCCTAGCTGTATTCCGCGAGTTACCTGTCATTGCCAAGCATTATGTTATGAGACTGTTGTTTGTTGAGCAACCAGTACCACAGGCAGTTATAGCGTCCTGGTGCTCCAAGCTCTATTTCGAGGAACATCAGAAGGTGGTACAAGTCTTGAACGAGCTGTACGTGTGGAAGGAAGCGTCCATACCTGGTGGACTACCGGGCTGGATCTTGAACAACACCTTCAAGAAGAACTTAAAGATCGTGCTGCTGGGTGGTGGCAAGCCATGGACCATGTCCAATCAGCTAGAAACCGACAGTAAACCGCGAGACGTGGCCTTTTTGGATTCTTATGCGTTGGAAAGGTGGGAGTGTGTCTTACACTACATGGTTGGTTCTCAGCAGCAGGAGGGTAAGATTTCTTAAGACGTAAAAATGTATCGTGACTGTATTATAATGAATTCAATTGGTTCTTATCTTAAGACCATCTTAAGATGCTAATACGGTTCATCTTAAGACTGCACTTAAGATGATCTTAAATATGAGAACTGACTATGAATACCGCCCTAGATTAATGCATACTGCTGCTACTCAAATGGCTAAAAACATATGTTGTAAACTGTATTGAATGTATATTATAGCTGAAATTTTTAGTATGCATTAATCTAGTATAATACAAGTGACCGAACAATGTTACACAATGAAATTGACAAAGCTAATGTAAAAGTACATAAATATTTTTAACAATTAAATGCCCAATAATGACATTGTCATATTATTTAAGAAAGTATACATATATTATTTCATTGTCCAGATGATCACATTATGCATTTAGATACTTTAAATTTTAAAGCCTGTAATGTGTACTAATTTAGTGTAGACACATAATAATATCGAGTTCATTATAAGACAGAGCATGTTGTACAAATGATATCTTTTATTTTTCTGTGTTTGTTGGAAATTGTTTTACTTTAATAAATTATTTTATTATATAAGATATGATTTTTTTGCAAAGAAAATGTCTCAATCTTTGATTTTAAAAAATCTCTTGAGATGTGTACATTCATAGTCATTTTTTATCAACAAATTTGAAATTTTGTGCTGCATGTAAAAAATACATATAATTATATTTGAAATATTTTTCTCAAACACAATTTGTTTCTGAGATACATTCTTGTTCTGCATTATTTTGTAATTTAATCATATTTTGTATATAAAATTTGCAACAAATTATAAATATTTAAGACATCTAACATATTTTAAAATATTACAATAGGCATATCTGCCGATGCTGTAAGGATTCTTTTACATGCCGGTTTAATGAAGAGAGATGAAGCTGATGGAAGCCCAATTATAACGCAAGCTGGTTTTCAGTTTCTGCTCTTAGACACAGCTTCGCAAGTAATTATGAGTTCTCTGTCAGACGTATTTTCTTTGTCTCACATATATATATGTACATATATATATCAGAGATATATTTTCATGTTTAGATTGTATTTAATTGTTACATACTTGTATAACGAATAATTTCTTTTTGGTATTGCACAAGTGTGGTATTGTTTTAAATATGCTTTTATTTATGTCACAAATATTCTCTTTATGTAGGTATGGTATTTTATTCTACAATATCTTGACACAATTGAAGCACGAGGTCTTGATTTGGTAGAGTGCCTTACCTTCTTGTTTCAATTAAATTTTTCCACCCTCGGTAAAGATTATAGTACTGAAGGCATGTCCGAAGGACTCTTAACATTTTTACAACACTTAAGAGAATTCGGACTTGTATATCAACGAAAACGAAAAGCAGGAAGGTAAATATATAAATAAAACATATAATGCGTGTTATTTGTAAATAATCTAAATCTACTGACATTTCCGTTAATTTATGTTGCAAGATTTTATCCAACTCGGTTAGCGTTAAACATCGCTACTGGTGAAACTAAACCTTTAACCAGGGATACAGACAAGGAAGGGTATATAATTGTGGAAACAAATTATCGAGTTTATGCTTATACAAACTCGAACTTGCAAGTTGCATTGCTTGGACTTTTCTGCGAAATGTTGTACAGGTAAGTGCAACATGACATGAATATCTCTTGTACAAGATAAAAAATTTAAACAATTATATTACTTTGTCTCTAGGTTTCCAAATGTAGTTGTTTCGATATTAACAAGAGATTCGGTAAGACAAGCATTGAAGAGTGGAATAACTGCTTCTCAAATAGTAGGGTATGTATTATATTAACGGCTTAAATAGCCAAGTACAAAAATGTTCTACGTAATATATTTTATATCAACAGCTATTTGCGGCAACATGCACATGGTAAGATGATAGAAGCAGGACCACCTATATTACCGCCTACAATTGTAGATCAAATTAAATTATGGGAAAATGAAAGAAATAGATTTTTGTTCAGCGAAGGAGTTCTGTATAGTCAATTTCTTTCGCAAACTGACTTCGAAGTTCTCAGAGATCATGCGGTCTCAACCGGAGTATTAATTTGGCAAAGTGAAAGGTAATTGTTATTTTAATATAAATAGTTTATAAAATATATATTACATATATAACAATTGTTGAGAGAAAAATTTTATAATAAGTGCTGTATTTAATAACAAAATATATTCTTTATCTCGTAGAAAAAGAACCATGGTGGTTACTAAAGCTGGCCACGATGATGTAAAAAAGTTTTGGAAACGATATTCAAAAGGCTCAAGTTAATATTCGATTAATAAGATTTAATTATAAGCATTTAATGTATATTGTTATATTTCCTATGTAACATCAAAAAAATATTGTTCCAAAAAAGTGCCTAGCAAAATTGGAGAAGCATCCTTGACAGATTGAAGAAATAGTGTTTTCTTTTTAATCGATACCAAAGCTCTCTCAAATGGAACTAGGTTTTGATAATGCAAGTGTGATATTCAATTAATGAAGTAAGTTTTTATATATTTAATGTTATTTGTTTTATTTCTACTCCAATAATAAAACTCATATGAAGGAATTATTCAGAATTCGTCACTTTGGTTTATCATAATAAAATTGTTGCAATTTTTTATATATAATAAATAAATTTTCTACCAGAATATAATTATCATTCCAATATCTTCTGAACATGTTTCTGAATTATATGACTTAATATATTAGTAGAATATTGATATTTGCATTTTGAATCAACATTTTTGTTTCACATATTCACGCGCATGTATATACAAATAACATATTTATAATTTAAATTGACAGTTAATTTAATAGTGAACCTAGATGTGTTGATAAAAATATAAATTAATAGTTCATTGTATATTTACCAAATAGTGAAATTGGATTAAGATGTGACTTTTTAAACTGATTAATTTATCAAACGATATTTATATTATTTCGTTGACATAAATAGAATTATTTTTTATCATTTAACAAAAAGGGAAAAAAAATTTGATATTATGAATTATATTAGAAATTTTGCTTTCAACGATTACACTAGTTGAATTAATTATGGATTAAATTAAATAAAGTTTAATAAAAAAAATAGACCTTAGATAGAATAGAATTTAATAGAATAGAATTTTTGGTGAATTTGAGATGCGGTCGAATATTTGTCAATTGTTTGATATTTTATCGTTATCGACTGTTTATCATTAAGGCTATGGTATACAAAAAAACATAAGTACTAAAACGTAAGCTGTAAGAACTTAATTATGTTACTACTGTTAACATTATGGACTTATATATATACAGTCTCTATTGTGATTGACCAATTCGCTTACTGCTACGTTTTACTGCTTAAGATTTTATGCCTGATACTTATATATTGGATGTAAACTAAAAATCATAAATAATATTCGTGTTGGAATATTTTATCAGATATATATGATTTTATGTAAAAAAACGTGTTACATTATTTTATTTTTTAATAATTGAGTGTTCATTTTTCTAGTTATCTGAAGGAAAAATGATATTAATTTGAAAAATTGATACAGTCTATAGCAATAAATTGAAATATATAATCTTACCTCTACATATAATATATATACTTTACAAGTACAACATATTTATAAAGAGAAAATCATTCAATTTTGCATAGTTTGTATATATTTTATAATAACCGCGTTATTCTTTTCTACTGCACATGTTCTTCACATGACTTATATCTTTTTTTTTGGAAGCAAGTACTGAATTATTTTCTTTCTCGGTGAAAATTTATCTTGATTTATCTAGAACCTATCTTTAATCAGATTCTTGATTTCAGTTAATCTTACGGAACAACGCGTGCTAATATAGGCCAAAATATAAAAAGGACAACATTTTCTGAACGATGATCTTAATTGAAATGAAATTTACCATTCCGTACTTTGCAATATCTCCGTTCGTAAGACACGTAGACGAAAAGTAAAAGCACTTTTTTTAATATAATGTGATGCACTGTCTGTTTCGCTGTACACTTTGCGTGTACAGTTTGTACACTTGACGCAAGATACAACCGTGTCTCTTGGCATGGTTAAATCGCGGTACCTGCGGAAACCATTAAGCTATAATAACACTAAATAATTAAAAATGAATTATCTATTAGTTAAATTTTTTGGTGGTACGTGTCCGTTTGTGTTACGTAAACCTTCGAACATGTAATTTGTTTCCCTAGTATCACGCGATTCTTCGTATCGCTCGATTTTCTTGTCACGTTTATCTTGTACTTATCGATGTGACACTATACGCTTGAAAAATTATACGGTATTGCAAGAAAGAAAAGAAGAAAATAACATAATACTCCTAATGCAACGTGAGTTATGGGTGGGACATATGATGGACGAATATCGCGTGTGTCACCGCAGTGATTGACGTTTCGTGAACGTACAATTTCTGTGACGTCTTCTTTTTCTTCTCTCCAACAATGATGAATAGCAAATGAAGGGACGATTGGCATGCGTTTTTCAACAGCCTGTGGTTATCTAAACATTATTAGCGTAGACGTAGTACGTTATTAGCGGATACGCGCAATATAGTGTCTGAATATAGGAGACTGTTCGGAAAATATCAGCTGGATCTTGAGGGAGACTCGATATCCACGATGCAAAATCGAGGTGGAGAGATGCAGTCGGCCGTGAAATATTACTACGATATTAACAAGATCCTCATGTCGAAACTCGGTACTTGGCCGACGCAAAGTATATTCGAGAAGACAATATTACCGGCCATATTTTCAATGTTTGTTAGCAGCATCGGTTTTCTTGAGGTAAATTTCCATCATTTTTTATAATAGTATGTAGCCTTGTGAAAACCATTGTGTGAATAAAATTTGTAAGCGAGAGAGAGAGAGAGATATGCTCATGATTAGGACATATACGTACGGTTAAAACGCAGTTAAACTTGACCTTGGCAACGCTACCCAAGATCAGACTGATCAGATCAATGAATAGATCATTTAAAACCCTACAACTTTTGTAGGAAACATTTCTTTCGGAAATGTTTAATCTTATTCTACAATGTTCTCTCTTTGTTTCCTGTTCTTGCTTTTTACTTCTTGCTTTTTCCCCCCTTTGCAACCGTTTTATCGATAATTGTTAAATTTCTTGCTACGTATTTCCTGTTTCTTCCGAAGTTCGTTAACTTTTATCTCGGGCGACATAAAACAAGAAACCGGATAAGAAGCAAAAAGCGAGGCAAAAAGACAAGATGTAAAAAATAGCAAAAAGCAAAAAACAGAAAACAAACAGCATATTGTAGAATAGGCTTTAATTCTCAAGATATTTCACCGGTCCGGGACTTTTTACTCACCCTATATATGTGTGTATATATATATATATA
>NW_017257571.1:229113-254135 GCF_001594055.1 Mycetomoellerius zeteki | reverse complement strand
TATATATATATATAATATTATATTTAAGAAAATTATAAAAAATAAATAGAGAAAGTAAAGTGACGATTAAGTGATGTTTAGTAACATTTAATAAACCAAAATAAATGTCATTATGTCTTTTAACGTCACTCTACTCTCCTCTCTCTCTCTCTCTCTCTCTCTCTCTCTCTCTCTCTCTCTCTCTCTCCTATTTATGGTATTGTTTTATCGCGTCTAAAATTATTCTTATCAGTATAACTCATATATACTGGCTTATTAATTTTGCTCTTAATGTAGGTAGGTGGAACATTAGAGATGCGCAGAGGTGTTCGCAATTATTATCAGCGATTTTCAGTTGGTAAAATTATCGGAAATATGGAGGAACCTGAACGAGGACTGCGAATCCTTATTCATCTTTCTGCTTGCAATCGGCGCTCACATTAAACTCTTCCTCATAATCATCAAAAATAAAAATGTAAGATTTCATGAGATGCGACTTTTCACTTGGCTCCTTAAAAAATCGTTAGATATACATGTAGATTGTACCCTTCGTTTCGTTCATTATTCCTCAGATAGAATACCTGCTTTCGCTGATCGACTATCACTGGTGCGTTTTCACGCGTTCCTCGGAGATAAAAATTATGCACGAGTATGCTCTCCTAGGAAGAAAAATGTCGTTAAATTATGCCGGTAATGGATCACTTTCGTGTCTTTTGACTTTTAACGTCGACTCGTCACTCTTAATATATATTTCTCTCACTATAATTCGTGTGATTATGAATTGCACATTGTATCTGATTTAAGTAATGCAGCTTGATTGCGTATTCGTTGTTTATATTATAGTAATAATGTGAGTTGCAGTTGTGATTTATTCGTTGATGAGCCTTTACATGATGGTTCCACTAACGGTGCCGATATTGGATTTCCTTATGCCTCTCAATACATCGCGCCCTTACATATATCTGTTCGATGTCGACTATAGCTTCGACAGAGAGATATATTACTATCTCGTATTAGTCCATTCATATATTATTGTTGTATTGGCTATAACCTCAATGATAATAAACGATACAAGTTACATATCACTCACGCAGCACGCGTGCGGTCTGTTCGCAGCTATTGGGTATCGTATCTGTAGCATGTATTTTCTAAAAAGTTTTAATTTAACTCATTAAGTCCAGGTGACCTTACACCCTTTCCTGATTTAAATTCTTTACAATTAATTGTAAATGTATAATAATTTCTTACTCGGATAATCAAAATTTTTAGATAGTAATTTGTATTTAGGGATAAACTGTGCAAAATCATGAACTATGCAAGAAGTTCAGCTGAAAAGAATAAAATTCTGCAATTATGATCTAACTTTCAATACACCAATATTAAATACAACTTTCAATACAACAATATTAAATTTCAGTCGGATATATATATTGTCAGATACTAATGATATCCAGCTACCCGACTGGATAGTAAAAAAAATACCAGATATTTTCTGGATATCCGGTACCTCTAATAATTATCACAGATCAACTCAAATAATAATTATATCAATTTATTCCATTAAAAAAATGTACATAAAATCCACAGAGTTGGGATCAAGCAACATGTTACTTGTAACACCGTTATTTTTTTCGTTACTTTTTTTCGATAACGATCGTTACTTTTTCCTGTATTTAACAGTAATGGTAATGTCGTTATATTTTTACAGTAACGATAATGATTCAATTGTTACTTTTATCGTTACTTTAATTTTAATTGGATTGGATCATATTTCGATATTGCTGGCGCTGAAAGATGTTTTGTTTTTGTGTCTCTAGAAGTGTACTTCTAATTACCCAAGTGTTCTATCGTTATAATAAATGATCAAAATATCTAAAATTTTTTTAAATGCTTAATGTATAAGTATACAAATATATATTTACAATTTAACATTATATTATGTATAATAAACGATTAATACGTATAATAAATATAATTATAAAATGTTTACCTTCTCATTTTTATTTCTTAAAAAACATTTTATATATTTTACATCTTAGACTGCATTCCGGTAGTTAATTATCAGTATTCAATATCTGTAATTCACATTACATATACGTATATTACGGATTTTCAGTACTGGAAGTGAATCTTGAAATACATTCTTAATAATGACATTAAAGTTTAAAAATAATATTTAATTTAAATTTGGTAATTGTTGAGTCTAATTTCCGACGATTGTTTTTGCCAGATTCGGTCGTTTTTTGTGCAAAAACGCATCGAATGAGTCTAATTTTATCAACATCGTATATGAGGAAGCTAACTCAACAATTTCCTGAAAAGTAACGAAAAAGTAACGATTCATTACTTTTTCAAGTAACACATTACTTTTTAAAATGAGTAACGGTAACAAGTTATTTTTAACAAAAAACAACTGTAACGGTAACGCGTTATTTTTTAAGGTAACGTTCCCAACTCTGATAAAATCACTTATTAGTTGAATATTTGTTAAAAAGACAAGGATCATTAATTTTTTTTTAATCCTTTTTTTAGACGTCTCCATCGCAGACTAGATTTTAGAAAAAAGTAACTCTTTTTATCCACTAATCATTTACCAAAAATTTTGATTAGGACCGAGTTACGATTAAGTATTTAAAACAGTAAGGCAAGAATTACCTGAGGCCTAATATGTTAATATAAAAGAAAATTTTTTCTTGTCTCTTAAGTATTCGTGTACTATAGATAAAATTTTGATCGTATTTCAAAGGCATCAACTAGAAAATTTGATAAATTTAAAAAAAAGTTCTTTCGTTAAGGACGTAAAGGTAACTTACAATAAGTGCGAATCGAATGATGACATTATTTATCGTGAAATGATATTTCTCTTATGGAAACATCAACTGAGCCTTGAGTGAGTTTTGAATTTTTCACGTATATTGCAAGATGTTTTGTATCGTTTTACGTCAATGTATCTGTTCGTAAATCTTTCAGATATATCGATTTAGTGGAATCTTTATTCAAAATGTATTTGCTCATAATGATCATCATGAATCTCATTGGTATGAGTCTCCTCGGATTTCAAGTAAGTACGCTTGGTATTAGACGATGATATTAAGACGATGCACGCTGGCGAAAATTAAAAATCGTCTCATCTTTTAATTAATCTGTAATTTGATCATTTTGCAGATAATTACTTTCATGAATAAAAAAGTAGAGCTATTGACATACGTATCAATGTTAATAGGTGGCTTCATACATCTTTTCGTTTTGAGTTATCCCGGACAAGAAATAATAGACCATAGCACAGATATATTTCATAAAGCGTAAATATATCGTACCAAAGTTATTCACACAATGTAGCAAAACAGAAAAAACAGAACAGATTTTTCTAGGGAAAAAGTATCTAAAACTTTCTTCTTTATGAAGCTGTAATGTAAAAGAGAATAAACTTATCCTCTGTTAATTTCTTGATATTTTATAGTTTTCTTAAATGTAGCTTTTTGTAGCTTTCTTTAAAAAAACATTTTAAACTTTCTTATCTTTATCGTTTTTTCTCTTCAAATTTTAAATGTTTCAACACTAAATTTCTTGCAGTCTTGAAATCTCACTCCAAGAGAGTAAAAATGTAATCATTCTTGAAAACAAGTGAAAATATTTCACTTCTTGAAAAAGAGTAGAAATTGTCATTCTTTTTCAAGAAGTGAAGGGTGGTTGTATTTTCACTTTCTTGGAGTGAGATTTCACCGTAAGAAATTTAGAGTGAATAGATATTAAAAAATAATTGATTTGTAGAAATAAAATATTATATATTGGATTAATTATTTTTAGATACAACATGCTGTGGTACAGAATGTCGCGAAGAACGACACAGCTACTGAGAGTATTACTTAGAAGGAGTCTTGTGCCTTGTACATTAACGGCTGGCAATATGTACGTGATGTCATTGCAGAATTATGCTTCGGTAAGAACGAGATTCTACAGCATTTATAATATAATGGAAATACTTAGCTAGTTTGAATTTTAAGGTGTTACAAGCAACTCTATCTTATTTCACCACTCTTTCGTCGTTCAAGTAATTTAGGAGAAAAAGAGAGTGATTGTGTTGGATTGTGAAATGACAAAATTAGATTTAAAAATATTATCATTATTACGCAATAAAATTACTTTTATATGTTTACCATGAAAAATCACTTAAAATTTAAGAGATTTTTCATGGTAAACATATAAAAATAATTTTATTGCGTAATAATGATAAATGAAAATCAGCAAAAATTGACAAGTTGGATAGGAAGATATATCGAAATATGTTGTAGATTTATTTTTCTGTCTATAGATTAATAAAAATTTATAGTTGTTACTATTGTAATGTTTTAATTTGTTACCATTTTTTTACTGAAGTCCGATCTGTTTAAAACTTTGAACCAAAATGATTTCATTGTCAAAAAATTATTAAGTTGTTCGTATGAATGTAATTTATAGAAAAATTCGTATGTATTTCTTGACAATTTTCCCATTTCTGACTTCGTACCTCAAGAAAGCAAATTGAGAATTTTTTAATGTCTAAATTTTTTTCTAAGTTTAATCTACGAATTTAATAACAGAAATAATGACAAAGGAAATTAATTTGTATAATAATAAACGAGAGCTCTATGTATTAATTAACAACGATAAATGAAAACGATAGACGAAATCAGAAGAAAATTGCATGTATGTGAGAAATTGTATTTTAATCCTCATACTCTGAAAATACATAAAGAAATGATTGAAACAACCTAAGACGTGAAAAAAGTTAACAAAATTCTAGAAGATTATTATGCAACAGGGAGGCACTGGGATTCACCGAACGAGCAGTAAGTATAAAAATAAGTTATTACATTTTTCATAAAAACAATCGGCAATATTAAAATAACTGCATATAACTACGTAATAAATAATTGTTTGCCTGAAACAGTTAAGCTATTAAAAAAAAAGGAGCGAAGTGAAAAAAACATTCCAAGTTTTCTCTATTATCAACCGAGCGGCGTTCAAGCATATAAAAACAAATTAGTAATAAAAAAAACAAATTAATTATTGAATTATATAAATGCATGAAAATATCGAGGAGTCCAAAACTACACTCATTATTCACATATACGGAAGCAATAAGTTTTTTCTTTTTAATCGATGCCAATTAAACTTTCTCAGATTAGACTATGTTTTTTTTTTATAATATAACGAATATGATACTGATTTAATTAAATAAGTTTTTGAATATTCAATTTGTTGTCCGTTTTATTCTACTCCAATTATAAAATTTATACAATGAAGAAGGAATTATTCAGAATTCGTCAATTCGATTCATCACACTAAAATCTGTTATAATTTTTTACAGCATACAATAAATAAATTTGCCATCGGAATACAGTCGTCAATCTAATATCTTCTGGACATCATTTTTCTGAAGCAAACCTAATATATGAATCTCGATACATAGCATGTTTCGATTTTTTAAAATAATTTTTAATATGTATATTTTATAAATAATGTACATATTTATACTTTAAATCAACAGTTAATATTGTATATAAATAAAACATGTAAATAAAAATATAAATTGATAGATCGTTGTACTTATCTGACAATGAATTTAAATCAAATTATAATTATTTAATTGTAGCATTCTCGCTATATCTAGTATCAAATATAGAAATTTTAAATGATACTGCAATATCTTTTAAACATATTTTTTAAAATGTAGTTTTACATATGGATCAAAACATTTATGCAGATATAAGTGCAGAATGATATTCATTGTCAACTGTATGTGTATCTCCAATAGTGTGTATATATCAGAAAAAAGGACAGATTTTTAGTTAAAGCATTTCACTGCATTAGCACGAGTCCCAAACGTTCGGCGAATCAAGAGCTTGCTGTCAACGTTGTGGCGCTGCTTTTGGTTTTGGCATTTTAGCTAATATTGCTGGCATTTCGTTTTTTTCATCATACTTTTTCCACAATTCATATAAATTTATTATATACCGCGCTATTTCTTGAATTTTTTCCATATCTGCGTTCAATTCTGCAAACCACGATTTGAGATCTTTTTGTAATATCACGCAAGCTATTTGCAGACAGCCTATAAAAAAAAGATATAAATTGTCATTAAGTTCTCTTGTAATGCCAGACCTAGACCATTAAAAACAAAACAATTATTTTTATCTTACCAATAGCTATTTGATAAGGTGGATATAACAAACATACGTCTGTTCTTAGACTATCATTAATAATACGCCACGCGAGCATAAGTAGCTGATCATCTGGTCCTACATCTTGAATTAATGTTAACAAGGGACGGTATGGTTGATATACTATTAAACAACAGTCCAAATGTTCCAAAAGATAAAACTCGCACTCCAAGATATGATTTGTGCGATATGGAAATTCTTGCGAATACGCGTAACTAAATTTGTTCTTAACTACAAAAAGAAAATAACATTAATTAAAGATTTATATTTAATTACATTTATATTTAATTACATGCATATTGATCCCCCAACAAACTGTAACAGTGGATATATCATGGAACTTACTTACATTTCCCATTGTTGATATCAGTCTACTATTAGAAATTACTCCAAACTCTTCTACTTTCGATGCCAGAAAAACTGTAGTAGGAGCTAATAATAGAGGATCTATACATTTTAAGCTATTGCGAGCATAAAATCTTTTAAAATACACTGTCGCAGTAGCTACCACTTGTTGCCTCAATTTTAATTGTTCACCTATCATCTGTATCACTAGTGACAGGATTTATATATGGATGTAATTACAGATTATATTACATATAAAATATGCTTTTACATAGAAATGCTGTGACAAAATGTAGTACAAACTTCTGTACTTAACAGTCAATTATAGCTTAGTAAATGTTAAATCCTTGCTTTAATGAATTTAATAATTGATGATTGAAATGGGTATATTGAACCATTTAATAAAAATTTTCATTAACAGATACAAAGAACAAAGCAGAGTTTTGCCAGATGAAATCTTACAGTTTCAATATATCTTGTAATTATTCATATATTAAATGTATTTTATTTAACATCAGGTCTTATAATTTTCGAGAATCGACAATCTATCAACAATGCTAATAGAAAGATAGACACAAGGTGCTCTATCGATTAACAGATATACTTTAGAACAAATTTGTAAATCTCCATCAAATGTGAAAAGATCATTTCAACTTACTGCTAGAAAAGAAAATAAATATTTTCTGATACTCCTCCTCCGTTAGCACTGACAAATCATGCTGACGTTCTCTGATTAAGTCCTGTTTATCCAGTAACCATTGTTGGCTATCGAAAACAAGAAACCTCGTAAAAACTGAAATTCATTCATTGAGATTTTACTGTGATTTCCAAACTTACTGATGCGAGCTCTGCCAAAAATTTCCGGCCATTCTATAACTAAATTATCCGCCTGGGAAAACTTTGGGGCACGTTGGATGGTGCTAATTGTTCAAATTCTGTTATGCTGAGTGCACATAGTAATTAGTATTTCTCAGATTTCTCACCAAATCAACTCTGTATTTTCGTAAAATACAAACGGAAACAACGGACCGAATACTATTGCTTGATTATTTTTCTATACAAATTATTTCGAAAGCAAAATCTTCGATATTTTACGCACAAGTACATGCCTATAAATCTACTTTGATTCCCCCTGAATGCCCCAGAAAAGGAGGGCTGATCTGGCAGCAGTGGCAGCTGGCTTCTTGTGGAAGGGGAATGGAGGGGAGCATCCCGTTTGACGACGTTGCGATTGGCTACAGCCGTCACAACCATCCAGTGTTTGGAGTTTTTCTACTGGCTCAACAAATCAGAAGGTCGGAGTATAAATTGGTCAATTGGCGACGTGAGTAATTGTGTTTCAAATTTACTGCCTGCACTGAAAATGTTACAATTTATATAACTACACTGTAGATTTTCAGTAGAGGCAGAAAATTTTGGAACATAGCCTATATATCGTTTGTAAGCTTATACAGCCAAGTACAAAATGGGAAGATTCCGATTAACCAACGTTGCAATTGATCATAGCCATCATTCACAACAATTCACAGCTGATTGAAGTTTATCTATTTGACAATGGCTGTGTTCAGCAGACTCAACAGTTTTGCAACCGTTTTATGATTGTCTGCTGAGATAGGACCATTCTTCTAGATCTAAAAGTATGATCCAATTAGCGCGAAGGAAACTTACAACAGTTGCAAAACAAACGTTCTGCTGAACGCACCCAATGGCTGCGTTCAGCAGACTCAACAGTTTTGCAACCGTTTTACGATTGTCTGCTGAGATAGGACCATTCTTCTAGATCTAAAAGTACGATCCAATTAGCGCGAAGGAAACTTCCAACAGTTGCAAAACGAACGTTCTGCTGAACGCAGCCATTGGTCGCGTTCAGCAGACTCAACTCTTGCGGAGCGAATCAGTGAGCTGCTATTGGATGAGCTAAAAGAATATACCAATAGCAGAGAGCGCTCACGGATTCACAACAGTTGAGTCTGCTGAACGTCTGCTGACCATTGTTGCCTTAAGGTCTACAATACACGTAGTAAGCTTGGTTTAAGAAGTAAGAATAAAAAATTGACCAATCACAGTCGATTATTTTTCTCACGTTCGACTATAATTGGTCAATTTCTTATTCTTCTTAAACCAAGCTTACTACGTGTATTGTAGACGGACCTTTAGTGTTGGTTTATAATAAATCATAATCTGTTAACTTTTTCCGTAATTTATACTTTCACTCGACTGTAATTGCTCAATTCTAATGTGGGGTCTACAATAGAAGTCATAGCGATCGTAGAGTCTTAAGTCGTAGAAAATTAACCAATCACAATCAAATATGAGAAGAATAATCGACTCTGATTGGTCAATTTTCTACGACTTAAGACCCTACGACTGCTACGACTTCTATTGTAGACCCCGCATTACAGATTACAAAAAAAGTTAACAGATTACGGCCTATTATAAACCAACCCTTATGCTCCTATCAGATTGCGGATTGACGATTATGCGACTGATTGGTTCTCTATTTCAGCCAATCACAGTGCAGCGAACCAATTGTAATCATTAATTTTATTTGCGTAATTATGGATGCGTAAATAATTCTGTTTGTTGAATTAATCATCGATTAAATTAATTAGAGTTTGATCAATCAAAAAATAGATTGGGTGCATTCAGTACTACAACCACTCACTGAGCGCTCAGTGAGCTCTTGCATCTTATTGGCATATTCCGTTAGAACTAAAAATATAGACCAAACAGGTACAAGAGCTCACTAAGTGCTCAATAGGTGCATTCAGTACTACAACCGCTCACTGAGCGCTCAGTGAGCTCTTGCATCTTATTGGCATATTCCGTTAGAACTAAAAATATAGACCAAACAGGTACAAGAGCTCACTAAGTGCTCAATAGGTGCATTCAGTACTACAACCGCTCACTGAGCGCTCAGTGAGTGGTTGTAGTACTGAATGCACCCATTGTAAACGAAACGTTTCTTTTTCAATGAATTTTGGAACGCGGTCAGTATTGAATACTTATCGACCATGAGATATCATCATTACCTACTTTATCGGACATACGCAAGTGTAAATTTCTTCAAAAGACATTAGAGGTTTGTTCGCGTCGCAAGATCCAACATGCTCCAACATGCTCCTATCATAGCTCCTACTCACTCTGTTAAGCGCGTTGAAGTGAGTAAGAGCTATGAGTGAGTAGGAGCGTATTGGAACGTGTTGGAGCATGCGACGCAAACAAACCTATTGTTACTTATATCAGAGAAATATGAAACTTGTGCGAGTGACTCTATATCGAATGTTCGCGAAATCTAACATAGTTATAAGATGATTGCTGATGAGGATTCCAAAGAAAATCGAAACGTTCAAGAATTCGAATAAAGATGATATTCCAACACATCACATGGATTGACAAGTTTACTTTGTTGAAAAATTATTGCGCACCTCCGCTCGCGTTGACTCTTATTAGCCCAATTAGTTTATATTGTGTTTTTTATGAAACTTATATCAGAGAGATCTGTAAGTGGGCATCCCGGCTTTTTTCGTGTACCAAACCTCATAGGATAATGTCCATGTTTTCGTGGTTCTTTTTCATACTATTATGTAGATTAGACAAAGACGAATAATCAACTTTAATTGTTCGTTCTTGTCTAATCCACGTGATAGCATGGAAAAGAACCATAAAAACGTGAACATTATCCTACGAGATTTGATATACGAAAAAGACCGGGATGTCCAGTCTCAGGTTTCTCTCTGCTTATATTTACTATACACTCTCATCCTCTTAAGTAATTGCGGCTTATAATATAAAATAAAATAAACAATAAAACTTCAAACATTTTTTATATTATAAGTGCACGATAATTATATTTTGAGCAAATTAATAGATAATGAGAATAAAACTCTTATAGATAATGTTTAAAATATATTTATAGCTGGATTATCAGTTGGATAATAATGTCTAAATGCAAAAATTCAATAATAACCCAGTAGAGTGATGTGAAAAACTTTATAATGATGTCTATTTTGATTTATTAAACGTCAGATATCACTCTATCTTTATTTTGCTAAGTTAATTGAGATAAATATCACAGTAAAAAGTAAACATATTCTGAGTGTCAAAAGATATGTTAATTTAATATTAAATGTAAATGATATAAAAAAGAATGCGTACTATTTATTTTATATTAATTTTAATATTATTGTTATATTAATTTTGGATTCGATATATTAAATAGATGTCTGCATAGATTCTTAGTCATTTGAAGTAATAAAATTTATTATTTAAATAATGTCAATTAAAAAAACTTACATGTAACAATAAATTTAAAGCATTTTTACAAATAAGACACAATTAATCTCTCAGCATTATTTCTCAATATATCTTTTGTGTATTATAATAATAATTGTACTTCTTTCCTAACGTGGAAAGACTTCTTCACATTATATCACATACCTTCTTTATTTTTAAAAAGTAGACGCCTGAATTATCTTCCTTCTCGGTGAAAATGTTTTATCTTGTGTTTATACTTTACTTCATCTTTAATAAGATTCTCAATTTGTTCTACTTCTTATTTGAATTGACACGTGCCGGTACAGTCTATTACAGTAGATCACGGCAGACGCGCAGACCGAATCGTAATAGCATTCGGGATAAAAACACTTGAAAATAAAAAAAATAAATTATTTATCAGTCAGATTTTTATACGACAGCACGTGTCTCCTCGTCTTATAAGTGAACCCCGGCCCCTTCGCGAAAGCTGTAATTTATTTGGCTCATATCGTGCGGTTTTTCATGTCGCTCAACTTTCCTGCTATGCTTATCGCGTACTTATCGGCGTGACACAGCTTGCATTAAAAATCGTACGATATCACGAGGAAAAAAGAAAAAATATAGTTATTCTTAACGCATTACCAATTCGGGGAAGGAGATATGTAGACAACTATGGTGTCTGTCACCGCGGCGATTGACATTTCGCGAAGTATAATTTCTATGACTTCTTTTTTTTATCGCTCCGACAATGAGCGGAATAAGAAATAAAGGAGCGCGAGAGGCGTTTCTCGACAACCCGCGATTATCAACAGACAACGTTACTTTGCAATACCGTAATACGTTATTGTAGTGAATACGCGCAATATAGTATTTATGATATAGGGGATGTCTGGAAAATGTCTGAATCTTGAAGGAGAATCGGCAACCGCGCGACAACCAAGTCGGGGAGATGCAGTCGGCGGTGAAGCATTATTACAATATTAACAAGATCCTCCTGTCGAAACTTGGTAGTTGGCCAACGCAAAGTAAATTGATAAAGATATTGTTACCGACCATAATAATGTCTTTTGTTTTCAGCATCGGTTTTCTCGAGGTAAATTCCTGCCGTTTTTTATATTGTCGGTATAAAATTATAATGTGTGTCGGTGTAAAAACCGTTGCATGAATAAAATTTACAAGAGGAAGAGAGAGGAAGAATTTCTCCATGTAGTTAGCATATGTGCGGCGTATTTTAGACATGATTGGAGAAACATATATAGCATCAATTTCGCAAAGTCGCCTTTCTAAATTTTTTGATATAATCAAATATTTTAAATATTTCACTTCTTGCAAAAAAACTTGATATATGTATGTGTGTGTGTGTGTGTCTGTGTTACGTCATATCAATTAAACATACCAAAGCAATTATTCGATCAATAAAATTATGCGGCTGATCTCTAACTCTGCCGCAAGTAATTTTAAATTATCATTTTTTAACGTACCACACGCACACGTGTAATTACTTGTAAAAACTTGAAAGACAACTTTAAATAAAACTTTTTCAAGTTTTAAATAACTTTTATAAGAGAGCATCTTGAGAATGATTTTCTGGCAACTCTTTTAAACTCACAAATATCCAAGATATATTTGACTTCTTAGCATTATAATGTCAATAAACAATTTATTATTACCGTTATGTAACGATGTTATATACAATGATCCAGATATTATGTTGTTTTCATCAATTTTAAATCGATTTCTTAACAAAAAATTACAAACAATAATTTTGTGTTTTAAGTAATTAAAATTTGAAAGTTCTCTAAAAATTAAAATTTGACTCAGCTAATTAGAAAATTTTTTAAATTCTAATTGCTTAAAATATCAAATCTATTTGTTATACTTTTGTTAAGAAACAAAGAAATCGTTTCAAAATTGGCCAAATAAGAAAAGAGAGATTGATCTAAAACAGCCTGATGCATCTTCTATATACAAAAGATAATCGAAGAAAAAGAATCCTTTTATTGCATCTAACATTATTATTCTTGTCGCAATTGTACATATATTGACAGAGTTGGGAAGCGTTATTTTTTTCTTTACTTTTTTGTTACTTTTTATAATAAACAATTTGAGAGAGAGATAATAAACGTTGCATTTTTTTTATAATTATACGTTAAGGTTGAAAAGCCGTCTTTTCTAACCTTAGCACAATTTTAGCGTTTAGTTATAAAAAAATTGCGACGTCTCATGTTTATTATAAAAAGTAATGGAAAAGAAAAAAAAATGGCGTTTCCCAACTCTGCATATTAATGACTTACATTGTTCTTAATGCAGGTAGGTGGAAATTCTAGAAACGCGCAAAGGTGTTCACAATTATTATCACCGATTTTCAGTTTGTAAGACTATCTGAAACATGGCAAACTATAACCGAGGACTGTGAATGCTTCATCATGATAATAATTTCATTCGGCGCTTACTGTAAATTATTTATTATAGTTTTTAAAAATAAGAATGTAAGATTTCGCGAGTTACAATCTTTTGCTTAAGCTCTTAAAAATCACAAGACGCGGATTGTATCCTTCATTTTGTTCATTTTTCTTAGATAGAACACCTGTTGTCGCTCATCGATTATCACTGGCGCGTTTTTACGCATACTTTAGAGATACAAATTATGCATGAATACGCTGTCGTAGCAAGAAGAATAACGATAAGTTATGCCGGTAATGATGAAACAAATCACACGCATGTCGTTCGGCTTTTAACGCCGACTTATCATGATTAACGTTTCGTACTCACTCATTCATGTATCATTATAAATTGAACATTGTACATTATACCTGAACCTAAATAATGCCACTTGATTGTTTATTTTTACGTTTTTACATTGTAATAATAATGCGAGTTGTAGTTATGATTTATTCGTTGATGAGTCTTTACATGCTGATCCCAGTAACACCGCAATTATTGGATCTCTTTATTCCTCTTAATAAATCGCGCTCTTACAAATACCTATTCGATATCGACTACAGTTTCGACAGAGAGGTGTATTATTATCCTGTATTACTTCACTCATACCTGACAACTGTACTGACTATGAGCCTCATGGTAATAACCGATACGAGCTACATGTCGCTCGCGCAACATGCATGTAGTCTGTTCGCCGCTATTGGGTATCGTATATCTATACCATTCATTTTCTGAGAACCTTTAATGTAAAAGAAAAATTTGTTTTCTCTCTTAAATATTCGCATATAGTAAATAAAATTTTGATCGTGTTTCAAAGGCATCGACTAGAAAATCTAATCTCGGAAAGTAGTTCAAAGAAAAGCAATTATTTTGTTGAGGATATAAAGGATGTAAAGGATGTAAAGGATGTAATTTGTAATAAGAGCAAATCACAAGATTACGAAGACGAGACTTATCGTGAATTAGTACTTCTCGTGCGGAAACACCAGCTGAGTATTGAGTGAGTTTCGCATTCTTTTTGGATACCGTAAAATGTTTTGCATTTGAATTATCTTTTGTTTATGTGTCTTTCAGATATGTCCGTTTGTTGAATTCTTTATTCGAAATGTATTCGTTTATGTTACTCTTTGTTACTATCATCATTATAAGCCTCTTGGGAATTCAAGTGAGTTATAACTATGGTATACGTTGTCAATTAGAAATTGTTTTATGTCACCAATCATTCTTGAACAGAGCTAGCCTAAAATTTGTAATTCTATAGGCATTAGTTTGACAGCATTCACGCCTTCCAAGTAGAACACAGAAGTCATAAGACATCATAAGGATATTATCATGACCTTATTGACAGTATTTATAAGTTCATTTTTAATATCAAATGATGTCTCTCAAATGGTAAAATATTTTTCATACATGAATCTGTATAAACATACATAAATATTCATAAACATGTATAATTATGTATGAAATATGTCCATACATATTTATACATCCCTCTTTCTTTTGTAAAATTACTTTTTAGTGTAATAGAAATAATAATAGTAATGTGAAAACATTAAAAATAATTAAAAGGCTAATTTTCACACTATTTCTTTTAGAAAAAATCAAGTTTGAGGAAATGTAAAAAAATTACTTATATATAATTATATATAAAATTATGCATAATTGTGTATGAGTAATTTTTTTTAAACTTGTTTTTCCAAACTTGTTTTTTCTAAAACAAGTTTGCAATGCGAAAATTATCCCTTTAATTATTTTTTATGTTTTCTCATTATTATTATTATTATTTCTACTACACTAAAAAGTAATTTTACAAAAGAAAGAGGGATGAACACGTATGGACATATTTTATATATGATTATATATATTTATGAACATTTCCGTATGTTTATACATATTTATACATACCCAGATAGCAAAGCGTCTCAGCAAAATCTCGCAAATCTGTGATTACTTATGATGTCGACAACTTGCCGTAGATTTGTCTTCAACGATTTCGAATATATCGACATGCAGGCAACAATGTGTATATGTATTGCCAGCAGTTTAACAGCAAGATAGCTGCATCAATGTTATTTTGCGTTGTCGGCAATATGAAAGCATTGCATGATGCTACATATTATTATGGCAACATGATGGCAGTAATGCGAATTTTGATGATGACGATTTTAAAGTTGTCGGCAAACTACTGGCAAGTCGCTACTCAAAGTTATCATATCATGAAGGCATCAAGTTGCCAACAAATGAGGACTCAGTTGCTGCAATTCTGGTAGCAATGCTTAGCAATGCATACTTAGCAAGCAATATGCCAGTAACAAGATAGACACGTTGCTATCTGGGTACTCATGCATGAAAAATTTTTTACCGGACATGATGACGTCCTATGAAATTATGACTCAATTATGACTGTGTATTCTACCTGACTGTTAGTTTTCTTTTTTTAATGAATAAAAAAGAAAGTATAATAGGAGCGAACGTCAATACATGTCAAGCCAATGTTCAAAGTGATAAATCTTGGACACTAATAGCACTGATAGAATTTAATCTTTTTGCAGATAATTTCCTTAATGAAGCATAAAGAAGAGATGGTCAGATACGTAGCGATGGTAATAGGTGCTTTCATACATCTTTTCGTTTTGAGTTATCCCGGCCAAAGAATAATGGACCATAGTGCAGATATATTCCAAAAAGCGTAAATATGTCGCTCCAAAGTTATTCGCGTGATGTGGGAAAATAAAACAAAAATGTGGTAAAATGCAGATAGATTTTTTGGGAAAAAGTATCTAAAATTTCTTGCTTTCTGATCCTCAACAACGCAGAGGATAATAACTGTTTTGTTTATTTCTCAGCTTATTTAAGTGTCTTTAAAATTTTATTTTATGTTCTATTTCTTCAAGTCGTTTGTTCTTTCCAAATTTATTTTAAATAGTTCAATTATTTGAAAGAAAACAGCTGATTGTTGTAGAAGGTAATGCGTTGCGTTACTGTTTGTAGATACAACATGTTGTGGTACAAAACGTCGCGAAGAACGATACGGCTATTGAATATATTACTTTACAGAGGTTTTGTGCCTTGTACATTAACGGCTGGCAAAATGTACGTGTTATCGATGGCGAATTATGCTTCAGTAAGAATGGCTATTTTCAATTCAATAAATGTTGTAGATACAACATTATATAGTACTGACATAATTATTTTGAATTTTAAGATGGTGCAGATATCCATGTCTTATTTCACCGCTCTTTCGTCGTTCAGATAACTTGCAATAAAAAGAAAAGGAAGGAGATTACGTTGGATAACAACAAAATTAGTAATTTTTGAGTGCTTTTCCATAAACGTATAAAATTCTAATTTTAATTAATTTTTAATTCTATTACGTAACAATGATAAATGAAAATCAGCAAAAATTGATAAGTTGCATATGAAATGGAGATTTCGTGTGTGAAACCTGTTGTAGATTAATTTTTCTGTTTGTGTGTTAATAAAAATTCAAAGAAAATTGTTACCATTATAAATGTTATCATTTTTTACATAAAAATCTAATCTGTTACGTCAATTGACGATTTCATCGTCGAAAAGTTATTTATATTATATGGATGTAACTCTTGTGTGTGTAAAAACGTTGCATGTATTTTCTGACATTTTAACTCTGTAGCACAAAATGGCTGACGCACGAAGTTATTTATTAAGAAACTTTACCATCTTTTAATTTCCAAGTTTCTAGTGATGTGTGTAACCGAGTAAGCTCATTTATTAAGGTTTCTGACTACTCACCATGGATCTTCGAATTGACGACGTCAGAAGTGAGAAATACACATAACGAAAATTCTGGCAAAATATATTAAAATAATATATTTTCATTAAAATAATATTTGTATTTAATAGGATATATTTGTAAAATTAGAAAATATACGGAAAACTCTCTTTTTATTTCGAAATGGAATAAAATCATATTTATCTCAATTCAACAACTGTGATATAGCTTATTTCGTTTTTCATTACGATATAATTTAATTTCAAATATATGATTTATCAATTACCGGAACACAAGGAGAGTTTTCGATGAATTTTACAAATCTATTTTATTGGCGATTTTATGAAATGTTTTATTAAAACATACTCACATTTTAATGTAGTTTGGAAGAATTTTTTCTGTGTGTATTTTTCTCGCTTCTGACGTTATAATCCAAGATGGTAGCAGTGAGTACGCAAGACCCAAGAACATTACAGAACATCAAGTCATGATAATGTCAAATGATGTTAAAATGAATCATGAATGATTAAAAAATGACCTTTTAGTGATCATTTTGGAATTATTTTGATATCATTTTGATATCATAAGAACTTGTGTTCTGTTTGGGGAATCATAAAGTTAAAAAAAATCATCCTCGAATATTTATTTCCACCGAGTACCTTTGAATGTGCGTCGGGCGCATAATGTAAATGCATGATTGCGTAAAATTACGCAGAAGATGTTGAATCGTTGTGAACATTCTTTCGATCGTTTGCAAAAGATAGCTTTTAATCAATATTATTAGGATCCGATTATGTTTAGCTAAATTTTCCTTTTTTGAGAGAAAAATCGAGATGAGTAATTAATACCGTTTTCTCTTGGTTACACTAGAGCACACTGAGTGCACATATTAAAGCTGTTGCGTACTAATTTAAATTGTGTAGAAGTAAAATTCAAATATTTCGAATTATAAAATACAGATTTTACTTAACAGCATAATAAAATGTATTGAGGATTTCATGGTTTAATCCGTTTTTATACTTATATTAAACATACATCTTTATGTTAATTTGTGTACGACGACTTTTGCATGCATTTGCAGTGTGCAATAGTGCAGCCAAGAGAAAACGCTACAAGATATGCAAAAAAACAACGGATCGCAAAGTTAAGTTTATATAAGCGGAACAATTAGAAGGTCATGATGACATTAAAATAAAATGATATTAAATAATATTAAATATCACTTTTCGATCACGATTTATCAGAGTCATAATTCATTTTGATTTATTTGTAACCTTTGATCTGTTTGGGTATTTAATTTAGACGGCTGATAGTGCAATCAAACGTAATTAGCGAGGATGTGCGAATATTCATAAAATGCGAGACGTGTCGAATCCACGTTCTTTCACTGATATATCGAAGTGAGCCAAATTCACCGCTCGGATAATTCGGAATCTAGAGTCACCAAAATCAATAATTAAATTAGGAAAGCAAAGAAGCAAATAGCCGTATCAGAAAATTCGGACTTTGATTGTTCAAATCATATCGAGACATTATACTCGTGCTTATCTCATGTAGTCAAATTTCACAAAATCGCAAGCCTTTAGATAATTCTGTCTGATCAAAATTATAAATATTACAGTGTCGTCAAAATCGAAAACATTGTGTATTATCACGTTTGCTAATTTTTGTTTAGAACTGCGAATTGTGTCATGCTTTATGCGTTTATTGCAATTATTGTAAAAATAGATGCTTGCATATTTCTCACGGACTTCTTCTGCATATATTTCCATATATTTTAATAGTAAACTCATACTTTTTGCATTGTAGATAGACCCTTCATGCTTCGAGGGACGTTCTGAATTCCTTAGAGAAATCAATACGTCCTTAAGAGATAAATCAAAAAACATTTATAGATATCGATTTTAAAAATATTTCGAAAATGATAAATTTTTTATTTTTAATAATAAATCATCCTTTTATATCTCTTGTTAAGAAGAATTCTTTTTTTTACAGATATGTCGAGAAGGATTGCTTATGATATCATGATATGTGGTAGATACGAATCTTTACACGACTTTACCAGGAATTCAACTTTTAGAAGCAACATATCTTTAAAGATATCTTTCGAAGAAGTTTCGTGAAGTTTCAAAAAGTTTTATCACTTTAATGTCGACATTGCTTATACGTATTACAAATTACGATCACTATATTTCGCTGGGTTCATTTCCTTGGGGAAAATGGCTCTTTCCCAGGAAAATTTTTTCCTGCCTTGAAAAGACAGTCTCTTTTCTTTTCGTATGAAACAATTCGTTCCAGGACCCCTATTCTTAAAAAATATCGCATACGTAAAACTAGGGAAATACTATAGTATGCGTTACATATACTATAGCATTTCCCTTGTTTTTCGTATACGATACTTTTCAAGAATAAGGGCCCTGAGTTTAGATTCCTGAAAAGTATCGCATACGAAAATGTACGGAAATACTATAGTATACGTTTCGTGTATTATAAATTTTCCTAGTTTTTCGTATAAGATACGCTTTTCAAGAATCAAGTCTCTAAATCCAGATCGAAGCTGGCTTAAGGAGGTACGATAGATATTTCAAAATAATATGAAAATTATGAAGATATTACAGATTATTCTAGATCTCATATAAAATAATACAAAAAATTTATAGTGACGGTTTACCATCTGGATCAAAAGTTATTTTAATAAGAAATAGTATAATTTAAAAAATCTGTACTCTAATATAGAAATGTATAATGGAAACGTATTATAAAATAACAAAATTTCAGTTTTTTTATATATTATAAATATTTAAAATAATTTATGTAAAGTTTCACATTGTAATGCAACAGAAATTAGTTGTCCGTTAAATAAATAAAATACTTATTTATTTTAAATCCTTGCAACTATAATCGCAACTTTGCATAAATGAAACTTTGCATAAATTATTTTGCATACTTATATAAAACATTTAAATTTTTGATACTATAATTTTTTAAATTTTCGTTTCTAAAAATAAAAATATTAACAATTAAAATAAATGAATTATAAAAATGTATTCAATAAAAATATAATAATATAAATATAACTTTTATATGTAAATATATAATTTATTTAAAGTATGAATATTAATATATGTGCTGTATATATGTTTATTGAATCTCCTTAATCATAGATCCCTGCAATTATCCCGTCTGGCCGCGATAACATTACTGCGAAATGTCTTAACGACCGACACGACGACGGAGGTGGCAGCGGCGGTGGCGGAGCGGGCGGTGCGGCGGCGACGGCGGGTCGTTATGGTGGGGGACACTGAGGACGCACGTGTCGTCCCTTTTGTCATTGTGATATAACCATATAACACATCCAAGTCAATTCGAGCCTTCGCCTCGTGTACTTCACAGATATAGCGCGCGCGTGCGTGACCAACACGGTGTGCCCTCAGCACCACGGGCCGGAGTAACATGGCGACTGCTCCGGCGTGGTTTAGTCGATTTGCGACCATCGGCGCGTGTAGATCAATGAGAGAGGAACGACGACGTTGAGTGATAGTTCTCTTCTACTGCTCCGTAAGTATATATATATATATATAATATATATATATAATATATATATATAATATATATATATAATATATATATATAATATATATATATAATATATATATATGATATATATACATATATGTCTATTATCCTTTGATTATATGGTACATACTTTTTACATGTGGTTTTTTTACGTATTAAATATAATCCCTACGTATACGGTATTTTTTTCTAAACTGTTATTATTACTGTTTTTGTGCAAATCTGTAAAATAAATATTTTTGTAATAATACGTCAGCTTTTCTTTTACGATTTTTCTTTGTACTGGTAGACTCCACTTACGCGATTCTCAATCGTGTAAAAAAACCACTTATTGTTAGAACAAATCTACTTCAAAACACAAGTATATTTTTATATTTATACATGGATATTTTTGTTATTACGTATATACATATTTAGCCTTTCAAGAAGGATGTACGGTTCATGAATTCTCGATCTTCATCCACGTGTCGTTTCACGATCGAATAAGCGTGTCGCTTGACACGCGCATTTTTTTTCTCTCTTTATCTCGCAACCGGAAATTGCACGCGCCTCCGTAAGCCGGTTTTGTATTCGAAAAGATCGAACACGGCAAGGAGATCACGGCGCAGGTCGAGTTCCGCGATACGTCGAGGGCTCGCTCGTGTTCCACTCCCCCGTGTTTTCTCTCGTGAATGACGCAAATGCAACAGGAGAGAGCTTCGGTATTTTCCGCGCGGAAAATATTAAATCTAGCCAGTATGAATCATCGAAATTTGCGACAGGCTTTGAAATATAATATCAACTTTTTCATGTTTTTCGATGGGAAACCGTAATTTTTGTTATCTTTGGAGAGAACGATTCATATGTTCAATTCATTAGTCGTAAAATTTCAAGGTTACACGATATCAGCAAATATGTGAAACAAATTACATTTTTTTGTACATCGGCAATGGCATATTTTATACATTTGGGGTCCTATTCTCGAAAAAATTGTATAAGTACGAAAATACTAAGGAAATCTAAAATATATGTAACGTACATTGTAAAAAATAAAATGTTAATTTTAACTTAAAGACGTAAATTAACACAAAAATATTAATGTTAACATTTTTGGATGTCTCAGAAAGTCTACTATACGTATTTAAGTTAAAATTAACATTTTATTTTTTACAGTATATATTACATTACAGTACACAGGGTGGGTCATTTTAATCCGTCCATGCGAATATCTCGTTAGGTAAGCAAAATAGCGAAAAATGTTTCAGGTCAAAATTGTATGGCTTTGAGGGGAACGTAAGATGGTATCATTAGTTTGACCTTGAATAGTTGCTTGAAGGTCACGCGAAGGTTATCTTCAATTTCTTAAATGGAAATCTTTATTTTTCATTGCATATTCTTGTAGCTTACCTCAAGAGCTTTCCAAAACTATAATAAAATAGTTTTTCATCAAGTACTTTTTTTAGTTATGATGTTCGAAAGTTACAGTACCTCCGGCATTTATCATTATCCAAGGTGTTCAATCGACAGCTAAAACCTCTTAAATTGTTTAGGACCATTAACTGGATCACATTTATCAAAATCAAGGCCATTGGAGGTTGTTCCACTTATTTTCATTTTTATACTAAAAATTCATTTTAACGTAAAATAAGATGTACAACTTCCAATGGCCTTGATTTTGATAAATGTGATCCAGTTAATGGTCCTAAACAATTTAAGAGGTTTTAGCTGTCGATTGAACACCTTGGATAATGTTAAATACCGAAGGTACTGTAACTTTCAAGCATCATAACTAAATAAGTACTTGATGAAAAAATATTTTATTATAGTGTTTTAGAAAGCTCTTGAGGTAAGCTACAAGAATATCTAATGAAAAATAGGGATTTCCATTTAAGAAATTGAAGGTGACCTTCACGTAACCTTCAAGCAACTGTTCAAGGTCAAACTAATGACACAACCTTATGTTTCCCTCAAAACCATACAACTTTGGTCTGAAACATTTTTCGCTATCTTGCTTACCTGACGAGATATTCGCGTGGACGGATTAAAATAAAACCCACCCTGTATATTGCAGTATTTTGTATGAGATATTTTTCGAGAATATGGTTCTTGTGTGGTGTATGTTATAGTTCCATATATTTAGTATTATTCGTTATAGTTTAAAATTATATTGCAAACCTAGATTCTTAAATTATTTTATAAACACGGGATTGCAATCTCATGAGATTCCAATATTTTTTTTATATTTGTAAAATATTTATTTTTCTTCCACATCGTGATCTTTCTCTGTCTCTCTCTCTCTCTCTCTCTCTCTCTCTCTCTCTTGCATCAGGATATATTATTTAATCCTTAAATCCGAAACAAAAAAATTGTTTTATCGGATATAATTTCTGAAGCGTTTCAATGCAAAAAATACGAATTTTTTAAATCTTAAAAATACGATGGTAGATAATCTTATTCAAATATTAACAATTTTGATAGATAGGAAGTGTAAATATTTATTTCTGCATAAATATTATGTATGAATTTTTGGTAGCCAAAACCGTAACGCAATACGAAAATGAAAACAGACGAAAATGGAAAATTCATTGTCAAAATATCTACATGAGATATTTTGACAATGAGTTCCCCGTTTTTGTCCGTCTTCAAGGACATATTGAATCCTTTCATACGTCGATAATCTCGTTCGTCTTCCCCCTTACGTCAACAGATGCAGGCTCGTTGTTCATGTGCGGGGTCCATAAATTCGCGCATGTCTGTGAAATATAATCTTGACTGCGAGCTGAGAAAAAGGAGGAGAATTGGTCCTAGAGAAAAAATGAGTTATATGAGAGCAGAAAGAATTGCGCGTGTCCAACCTCTGATGTGCTGACTAAGAGAATACGTGCAGACCAGACATAAGCTCGAGTCGTTGAACTTTGCAGCCGCCACGTGTACTCCACGGGCTTCTCCGCGTGCAGAAAAAAAACGGGAATTTTTTAGTATCTACTGCAGTAAATTCGCGAAATGTGAGAAAAAGAAAGGAAAGGAAGACGTATAATCGATTAATAATGTTTATTATGTTATTCCTTCCGGTATTTTTCCCTCAATCTATAAAAGATTTTGCAAATGGAAAAACATGCAGATATTTCTAAAATCTGAATCGAATCGAATTCGAATTTTTTTATTGGAAATAAATTCGAATAATTAATAATTCTTGTACTAAATAATCATTTGATTAATATACAGTGAGTGCAAAAAGTATTCATACACACACAGAGAAAATATTTTTTAAAGAAACTATATTTTTAAAAAGTAAATATTATCCAGCGAGAAATGAGTCATTGAACTGATGTCGAATTGATATCGATACGATGATTTCAACACTAATTTGACGTCGATTCGACGTTTAATTGACGATCATTTCTTGTTGAATAATTATAACACTTTATTCATAAAGAATAAGATAGACTGTATGTTTCTTAAAATTATATGTACCAAAAAGATGTGTATTAAATATAGAAAATATATCATCTGAAAAATAAGCGAAAATTAAAAATTATATTGTTTGGATGCTCAAAAAGTATTCGTACAGTCGAGAAATTTAGCTTCTAAAATCAGGAATACATGCGAAGCTCATTTGTTTATGTTAGAACATAAAATTGCTAATTGTATAAAATAATTGTATAATAATAATAATGATGTAATAATAATAATAATGAAATAATAATAATAATTGTAATAATAATATTGTAATAATAATTGTATAAAATCAGGAATACATGCGAAGCCCATTTATGTTAGAACATAAAATTGCTCATTGTATAAAATTGCTAATTAATGTTTATTTTCTACAAATAAGACTTTTTTTATAAAAAATTTCCTTGTATGAATACTTTTTGCTCTCACTGTATATCTATTAAACTAACTAGAAAATGTCAATTCGCGCGATTCTAATCGATTAAAAAATAAGCAAATCCGATTATAAACCTTTTTTTAAAAAGATTCACTGGGCACACTTATATAACCTCGACTTAATAGATCCCGCTGTAGAGTTCTATCTCTGTTCACATAATTGTATTTATTGTATTAGATAATTAAGAATATATAACAGGATTTTCATGCAGTTTGATTATCTATTTCATAAATTGTTGAAAATATTGACTAGCCTGATGAATACACAATTCTGCTCTTCGAAATAAATTTCTGTGAACCTTCCCTACCATATTCTGATGCTTTAATTTATCGATCCCTATATATTATACTATATATAATAATTAGCAACGGCAGAAGCGTAAGGATGAGAAGTATGTAACGCCGTTACTTTTACCGTTACTTTTTATAATAACGTTTTAGTAATGATGTTGCAATTTTTATGATGGTAACGATAACTAACTAAACTTAAGATTGAGAAAGTCACTTTTGAAAAGTACTCACTGCCATTACGCGTTATTTATTTTAAAAAAAGTAACTTGTTATCTCTCTCTCTCTGCACTGAAAAAAAAGATTGGCTG
>NW_017257571.1:223719-229058 GCF_001594055.1 Mycetomoellerius zeteki | reverse complement strand
CAGCCAATTTTTGGTTGCAACAACTAATTTTTGGTTGTGTTAGCCTATCCGCAATGTCAGTATAATATTTCGATAGGCTAACACAACCAAAAATTGGCTGCTGCAAACAATTAAAAATGTCATATTTGACCATATAATTTGCTGCAGCAGTTGATCATTTTTTTTTTCAGTGTGTAATAAGTTAAAAGTAACAAATAAAAATAAAATATCGACGTGTCACAAGTAATCGTTACTTTTTTTTAATGAATAACGTGTTATGGTGGGTTTTTAAAGTTACTTTTTAAAAATGTCTCTAACTCTGGCGTTACCTTTACATAAAAAATTTGCAACATTATTACCAATTCGTTATTATAACAAAATAACGATAAAAATAATGGCGTTGTAAGTAACGTGTTGATCCCATTCCCTGCAAAAAAACGTTACGTTTCTATCATATGTATTATATGCACTTTGCAAGAATTATATCCATATACTCTTGACTATATGTTACTATGGGTGCGAGTTACGTATGAAGCGCATGATGCATCATTTGTCCTTGTTGTTTATCAATTAATAAAGAAGGATACAACGATACATCATGCGCTTCATGCGTAACTCGGAACGCACTCTATATCAGTACTATATCGATACTTTGATTGATAGGCACTGACTGTTCATAACAAGAAGAGTAAGGTAGTAGAACTGATACAAAGCAATTCAGAACATTGAGAGTATTTATAGCAAACATATATAGTGAAGCAAAGATACTAATTCACAACGAGATCTATTAAGTCGAGACGTAGTTGAGTGTATCCAATTTTTTAAAGTCCGTTTTCTGAAAAAGCTTCGTATGAAAAAATTTTATTCTATGTTCTATTCTACGTCCAAATTATTTTTTTATGTAGAATTATTTTCTTTTCAATTGTATGTCAGTTATTGAACACGCTATATATTCAAAACTTATCCAAAACGATATTTCGGAATAGGATTTTATAATAATTAATTATGAAATACGATACGTACGTTGTTAATTCATAGTTCATAATTTATAATTTTGTCGAAACTGTAAAACATGTGCGAAAATTATATAAATGGAAAGACGTGATTACCTGCAGTTCGAATACGCTGAGAGAAAAATATCGAAGTATTGCGAAAGAAATGTTACGTATGACATTTTCTTCGATTTATTAGTTATAAAACATTTATTAGTTATGAAAAGATTTAGTTGTGATGATGAAATATACAATTTTGTGAAATATATCATTAATTGTTAAAAAAGCAAAATAGATGGCTTATTTCTTAGGAATAAAATTTTATTTCGCCGTATTTAAATAAAAATTTATTTCAGCGAAATAAATATATTTCTCTTCACACATACATTTTTAAATATCTTTTTTCAGTGTATTAAAAATCAATAAAAAATATTAGAAACTGTTAAGCCTGTATCAAACTACGCATTGGACTGAAAATTGAAAATTGAAGGTTAGAATTTGGATAATTTTTGTTTCATTCTAATTCGTTGAATTCTAATCTCCGATTTGCAATTCTCAATCTCCAATGCGTATAATGTAATACGGGCTTTACAATACAATTATACATACAATTGGAGATGTATTTCGTGTCGCAAAGCTTTGCGTAATTGAATCTTTGAACAATCTGGGAACTATGACACATCCATACTCGAATTCAAATTTGATTCGACTTGAATGAATTCAATATATTTTTCGTACAATTAGTAATATTATTCACTGAGGCAAAAAATACATTTATTTTGTACAATTTATGATAATTTTAAGTTTAACTCCTAATTAAAGTTTAATCAGAAAATACTCATGACCTGAACATTTTTTCATTATCTCATTTTATGTCTCACAGTTTGCAGTTGGTTTATATTTTCCGCGGTTTTCTTCGATATATAAAGGAATACGAATGGTATTTAAAAAGATATAAATGATATCTAAAGAATATATACATGAATGGTATGTGTATAAAAGGAAAACATATTTACTACAATTGCAATTTGATCATACATGTGGTAATCAGTTCAAGTGTGATAAATGAATAGATATGTACAACGTAATTTTAAGCATATGTATGAATAAATTTAATTATAAAATTATAGCTTACGAAGCAATTAAGCAGCTTAAAAAGCTGAGTTGTAATATTATATAATCTGTCATTCTGTCAGTCTGGCAAATTACGATCTCGTAATAGAATGTGGAGTTGGATGTGTGAAAAAAATTTCTTTTAATAAAATTATTTCAGAAATAAATACAGTGTTGAATAAAAGTTTTAAAATAATCCGATATTATAGTTTAATGTGTGACAGAATAGATATATATATATAAATCCAAAATTTATTCCTTGTATATTAATTTTTAGATATTTTACATCGATGGATCTGTAAATACAATAATTTTACGTAAAGTATTGTTTTTTAATGAATCGTCTAACTTAATTGCAAGGTTTCTAGTGATTTACTTCTTTCTACTAATTTAGTTTGCTGTTTAATCTATCATAAAAAAACTATGTTGTCTTTATATATCAATGTTGTCATAAATGCTCTTTCCTTGAAAGATATGAGGATTACGTAGGAAAGTAATTAATGATTCATTCAGAAAATGAAAATTATATATATGGTGTTCTACAATTCGCGTTTTTAATTATAATGATAAATTCGTTGATCAATTTGGAATTCTTTCTTTCTCGATGAAAATATTAAAGGATTATTTGTGACAATCGTTTAATTTTGGACGTTACATATTTTTGTAAGTTTCTTCATATAAATAAAAGTTCTATTAAAATATGAAGTCTGAAATTTAATTTTAAAAAATAAGATGTATTCGCTGAGTTCGCAAAAAATCTTGGTTTTGTTCGGTTTGCAATTAATTAAAAATTATTTTTCGCCTTTTATTTTTCTATCAAATTATGCAATTTTTTATTTGACAGAATTATATTTCAATTCTTGTTACGTGAAATGAAATAACATAAAACTTTTCGTTCTTCCTTCTTCCAATGTTTTTTCCATTTTATTCGGATAATTATAAGACTTAAATTGTAAGTACAACGTAACATGTCAAGGAAAAATATGAAGATAAATATAAATAAGTATGAAATTAAAGACAGATAACACGAAAATAAATTGAAAAATACTAAAGGAACTGGAAAATTATCAGAAACTAAAAAAACAATTTAAGTAGGTTAAAATAGACATTAGGCGTACGGTTATTAGTTTCGATTTCATTTTACTGTTTCTATCTCTATGACTAAAAGTAAATTGTTAATAATATAAGTATATTAATAATTATCGATAAGTATTTATTTTTCAAAGTAGCGCAAGACCTTTCATAATATAAGACTCTAAAAACTGCATAGCTCTTACACACACATGCTTAGTTTATACATGTAAATCCGGCCACTTAATATGTGAGTACTATATAAATTCTAATTAAAATTCTATTAGAGTTTCTTAATCAATATTTGCTTGCGTCATAAAAAGGTCTTCTGTTTTTAACGGTCAGTTTGCATAAGAATTATGAGCATTTTGACATTTGAAGGAAAAAATTGATTCTAACTTAGTCTCAAAGAATTCAAAAGAACAGCCAGTGGTTCCGAGACATTTTACATTACCGTAATTGTTTACGCAGAAAGTTTTGAGAAGTTAATAAGTACTTGTGTAATGATGCTCATTAGGATTTAATTAATCAAATTCAGAAGAAAATCATAGAAATGGCGCGTTATGGGACGAGAGACGAATTTGTTTTTATAAATCTTGCAAACATACAGTCAGATGGAATTAACAACTATATTTATAAAATATTTATAAAATGAATAATAAAATAATATAGTAAAGTACAAAGAAATTTAACAAGAGTATCCAATATAAGGAGCACTCAAAGGAATTTGTAGATTAAAAACGCATCAGACACGATAAAATCTCAGAACTGAAAAAACTATATAATTATTATCAGTTCACGCGAATCGAAATATTTATAAAATATATAATAAAATAATAATAGAAAAGTATATAAAGAAATAGAAAGGAATCTGATAGAGTATCCAATACAAAAAGCACTCGAAAGAATTCACAGATTAAAAACGCATGATCGGACATGATAAAATTTCAGAACTAATATCGATTATCACTTCGATTCCACGATAAAACGTTCCTCTCCCTCTTGCCTTCTTTTCCGTTGTATCGTCTTAATATTTCGTATCTGGAATTACGTATTCAGGGAGATTCGTAGGCACGTTCTATCAGATATTGGGTTATCGGGTGCCTCGCCCTTGCGAGCGCCCTGCCCTAGGGTCGTTCCCTTCAGCCGTGAAAAATTGGTGATAGGTTTTACGCGCCGAAGCGCACGCGGACTTATTTCCTCATTAACACGTGTCTCGGTGCGGCACGGCGCGGCGCGGCGTTGGAATGATGTCAGTGTGCGCACGTGTCGCACACCGACCGTCTATGCAGGTCGGCGACAGGCGCGTGTAGTCGTGTACGTCGCAATACGCGTGTGTGCCGTGTATTGCCGGGCACGAAGGCATTCGTCCCTGTATCTCTCTCTAATAGAGCGAGCATACGGGGCAGAATGACGTAAGATGGCCTTCCACGTGTCCGCCCTCGTCGTTGTGACGGATCCGCGCGTGTATCGCTCTTCGTGTAACCTTAACGCTTTAATCAAGTTTTTTCCGCGAATGCGCCAGAATTATCGCATACGTTACTTATATAGTACGTCATGTAACGTGATTTTCAGCACTGTCGGTGGAAAGCGCAAAATAGATGACTCCAGACATTTGACTAACGCGCGCGCACGCGTGTGTGCTCGTTAATCATCGACACGTGCCAGAACTTGAAAAAAGAATGGTGTTTATGCTGACGCGTCGGTACGCGTTTCTGAAAGAATCGTAAAAGAGATTACGTATGTGGCAGATGACTAGCTCGACTATTTATCTGTTATGATGGAGGGGAGTACAAGGAAATTCGTTGTCGTCATATGATGAATATATCTGGTTCGATAAACTACGATTTTATAACGGAAAGCTATTATAGAATCTGAGTAGAGATATATCTACGGTAGCAGATTTGAAATAGAATGCTGACTTTTAGAAATAAACTCTCGAGAAATGTTTTGAAAAACGTTTTAATACGTACAAAAAAAGATAGTTAAAATTATACTTCACGATGTTATATAAAATAATAGACTTGTGTATAATTATGAAATTCATTCTCTGCATCTATTAATTTTTCAACATTTTAAGGCGATGAGAATGATGATGGATATAGAGCGCTATTTTTAATGTCTTCTGATATTTTGAAGAATAACTTTAAGCTTCGAAGTGTATTCCTTGGACGTATATCTTCT
>NW_017257571.1:210871-223655 GCF_001594055.1 Mycetomoellerius zeteki | reverse complement strand
TATGTATAATATAAGATATATGTATATATAGGTTTCAAATATTACATATATAATTTCATGTATATATATATAATTAAATATGTTTATTACATTTTATATATATTTGAAAAATATATATAATATATTATTTGTAATAATAAAAAGACAATTATAAGTATTTGTATAATATATAATTTTATAAACACGTAAAAAACGTAACAAATGAAAAAAATCCGGGGAAAAAATGTTATGTATATGGACATATTTTATATATAATTATATATACAATTGTATACAAAATATGTCAATTTTTTATATAATTCTATATAATTATACATGAAACATTTTTTCCCTCGGGAATATATACACATACATATATAAACGTGATAATAAATAAGCACGTATGTAACGAATACAAAATTACGCGAAGGGATTGTAAAAATTAACACGAAAATCTGCAGCGACATGAATAATTGAGAGTGAAATGCAGACGAGCTTGTGCTGCGCGATGCAGATGCTCTTTACCTACTCTTTCCACGCACCTATGTGTCAAGGACTCCTTGTATTTATTTATCACATGTCATATACGGTCGCAGTTGTCCGCGCGCGCGCGCGCGCCCACGTCACGCCTCGCACGTGGTGCATTCGAGGTCAAAACAATCTCAAATATATACGCGTCGCGCCTGCACGAGTGGGAATAGTGAGGCTTTGGCATTATTTCGGTGCAGGCACGTGCAGTGACGTTGGCGGTAATCAGGTCATCGCCTGCATCGATCGCGTCGGGGGGAAGGGGAGCGGCGGGGAGGGGGTGGAGGCTGCTGCACGCGTGGGGGCGGGGGCAACGGAAGGATACCCCACGTGCAGGACACATAGGTCGTCATCAAAACACCGGATGTTATTTCGAAGTCAATAGCGAGAGATTATTAAGAGGCATGTCAGCTCGCTAATCACGCCATTCGATGCGTGCTTTGCGGAAGTTATAACAACAATGACAGATCCCTTATTGTCAACTTTTACGATCGTACTTTCAGAAATGACCTCGATAATCGTCCGTAATCAACGCAATACATATTCATGCATGACTCTCTATAAATTGACAAGTCTTCGGTCAACAACTTGAAGATGTATATTTTGAACATTTTTATATTGTTGGGTATGCACTAGGTACGCATGAATAAAATTAAGATAATTGTGCCAATAAATATGTTTTACTCATTTCACAAATATGTGATGTTTTTACTGCATGTATTTATAAGGTACGATAGCCATGTTGTTGTTCATATTTTATAAAGTTGAATTGTAGAAAAAACTTTATTAAACTGTGTTACATTTTTATAATTATTTTGTACAATAAGAGTTTAGAAAAATTACTTTTATTAGTTCTATCTAAAAAACAGATGAATTTTTTTTAAAGCAAGAGAAAGAAAAAAATACAATATATGAAATAATGCGATATAGCGATATTACCTCTTTCTCAATGTAGATTTATTCTAAAACGTACTTGGTCGTTGAGAACAGAAAAAAAAGAGAGAATTCCGAATATATTTGGAATAAATGTCTAAGTGACGAGAGAGCAAATATATTCATATAATTCATGCAATTCTATGTAACGATCAAACAGGTTCTAAAAGATATTTGCACATCGAGAAATTAATTACAGTCATACTATATTTAATAATATATTTTATGTGAAAAATAATATACGTTTCATTTTATTACGAAATTTGTTGAAAAAATTTTATTGCCCTTTTTTAATCGCAAATTTTTTGCTTTTAGTAAGAAATGACAATTAAGAAATACTAGGACGTCCCATTTTTTTGCTATATGTAAATATATCATTCCGATTGTATAAATGAATACTAAAACAACGCTTACATTATATTCGCCGAAGTTTTAAATCATCTTTACGTTACGGACGAACTGTTACTCTTGCTTTTATTAAACGATACTAGTATCGTTTTACGATATGTCTTTACTGCTGTCTTTATTGCAGTCTTTACTACGAGATGTCTACTGTGGTAGTAAATATCGTAAAACGATATTTACTGCTGTGGTAAAGACATCGCACTTGTGAAACGAACAAAACATGTTATTCGTAGGAAACCGGTAATGCAGAATTCATGTTTCAGAATTTGCGCACCGAGAATGGCGCCGACTGTTTGCATAGCTGAGTTCCCGATGGCCACGGGAACCACTGTTAGCTCGCGCGTCCGCTACCGACGAGAATCTCAAAGCGGCATGAAACGGCGGAGATTCGCGTTGGAAGAGATGCTGCGAACCGGGACGATCGTTGAGACGCTCCTACCGCCTTATGAGAATTGTGAATTGCGAAGACTCGACTGTCTGGACACGATATCAGACTGTTCTGTCGTGGACAGAAGCGCGGGGTACGCGACAAACGTTGATGAGGATTACAAGAGACTCGTCGCGGAAAGAAGAAGAGGTAAAAAAATTGCTAAAAACTCGAAATTGCGAGATGTTATATACATATCTTATCTCTCGACTACTTTAGACGGTTATTTTAAAATTTTCTCGAATCCTCGTGATCTGACCACGAAACAACTCTTGCTAAATATATTTTTAGGCCCAGTTTCACAAATTAGCTCACGGTTAATTCTTAACTGAGGTTCAACTTTCTCATCTCTTTCCAATTCTAAAATTAGAAAGAGGTAATGAATAAATTAAATTTCGGTTAAGAATTAACCGTGAGTTGTGAAACTAGGCCTTAACGCTGTGTTACATTACGCATTGGAGACTGTGGATTGCGAATTGAGGATTAGAATTCAATTCAAGAACAAAATGGATTAAAATTAAAATTATCTAATTGGTTGAATTCTAATCTTTAATTTGTAATCCTCAATCTCTAATGATGAGCGTAATGTGACACGAATCACCGAATCGAGCGATTTCCGCTATGGAGTAATTTTTCACGTCGGATCGCGCGTGGCAAGTATTCTCGTAAATTAGCTCGGAACTGAAAGAGCAAAACTGAAAGAACATAATATAGTTAACAAATACACATTTTAAGAGGAAGGGTACACTTGAAAATGACCAACGTATCAATTTTTTAATTTTGTTAAAGTAGATTGTTTTTTCGCACATGTATCTATTTTGAGCTTTTATAGGTATATATTTTATTTTAAGCTATAAAAGAAAGAGAGATTTTATGGATGTCTAAAGCGTAAAACAAGATAATATATTGCTTTTGCTGTCAAAAGCAGACGATGAAGAGAAATAACTTAACTTAATAAATTTATTTGATTTTTTAATTTAATTTGCGGTTTGATAGGTTTTATTTGTAATCTTGACTTAAAATAGATAAAGAGAAAGAAGAAAAAGAAATGATTACAAAGGATTCAATAAGATTATGACTAAGTAGATATTAAGTAAGTATGGTAAAAATATTAAATAATTAGGTATTTCTATAAATTATTTTATTTATGTTGCAATAATTGATAGGTTTAACTTCAGACCTCTGCTGCGTCATAACGTACAAACTTTATTTTAATTGCCTGATAGCCAGGGAATGGGAGTACTGTGTTACTTGTAATGCCAATTTTTACCTTTACTTTACGTTATAATAAGTCAAAGTAATGACATTGCAAATTTTTTATTATAATAAGTCCCGAAATGCAATAAGTGTAGAATTAATCAATTACGCTCAAATGTAAAAAGAATATTCGACTATGATTAATCAATTTCTTAAGGCTTACTACATCTATTCTAATTTGGGACTAATGTTAACGCCAGGGTTTTGGAAAAATTATTTTTGAAGCACCCTTCCCCCCTATTACGCGTTATTTATCGAAAAAAATAACTCGTTACTTGTAATGCGTTACTTTTTATTCGTAAATACTTTTTTTAATACATAACGCGTAATGGTGATTTAGTTACTTTTCAAAAGTGATTTTCCCAACTTTAGCGTTTAGTTAGTTATCGTTACCGTCATAAAAAATTTCAATTATCAAATTATTGTTATAAAACATAACAGTAGAAGTAATGACGTTATATATTTCCTACTCCTACTGATGGTATCAAATCTTTAAAGCGTTCCCTTATCAATTTTTTTTTATCTGCGTATGTACTTTTTCCCAATGAAGTATTAAACAAATTTTTTATATAATAAATTTTTATAACTTTTTAAAAAATTAATCTAATTTTAATAATCTTTTTTTTTTAAATTAATCCAAATTTGATGTTTTTAAATTTCATCAGGAATAAATGCACTATGATCCATCAGTTTTTAATTATAAAAAAATTATATTAAAATTTTTAGAAAAAAATAATAATAAGAAAATACATTAATATTTGTATATATTAATTCACTGAAAAAAAAAAAACTAATGTAGAGATAAATAGTTATACTCTATGATTTCGTATTTGCACCTTCCTAAAGCAAAGCTTGCAGTAGAGGTTCCTTCCGCGAAATGATCTTCGTACAATCCTCATAAATCTCTCGCATTTGCTCTAGGGATTTATCTCATTTCGCACGTTATTCCCGACGCGGTTCTGATACTATTCTCAATCTTTCTCGCAGATCTCTTGAGCATTGTCGTGCGTACAATAATACTCGTACGGCGCAACCGTATCCTTCACGGGCGTTTGAATGCGTTGCGAGCGGAAACACGAAGGTTTCTCCGTTCTGTATTAAATAATCCAGAAAATCAACAACGAAGGTCGCAAGTGCCGTCACATTTGGAGGATTCATCATCTACAGAAAAAATTGTCTCGACGTTATCGCCTCTACTTCCTGCCGATCCAACAAAAAATTCGTTTCAAATCACCAGTCGCGGTAATTGTAACCACACCAATGACGAATCAAGTTCGTCTGATAAATCCGAAGCGAGCAGGAGTGACTGTTGATTTTTCAATACCTGGAAATTATTGATAACTTCTTAACTGGCATGTAAATAGGCGGTGAGTCATTCAAGCGTCCACACCTATTTTATGTAGACGAAAAAGTTTAACTTTAAATATATTTTAATATACCTCTCTTCGGGAGAAGACATAGATTCTTCTCCTCTTCTACGTAATATATAAAAATAATATATAAAAAACTGACTAATTGTATTGTATTTCTGATAACGTTACTCTGCAAAGCCCCAAGTGTCTAAGACTCAAGTATCATTAAATTTCATATATGAATACTCCAGAATTAACGGAAAATGAACTTGCAACATTTTCTTAGAAATGAGCATTATTCATTTCCGAATTATAAATTTGAAAATTAAGAACTTCTCTCGAAAATTAAGCTTAAAAGCTTTAAAAAATTAAGTTTTGATGGGATTTGCAATAATTAATAAATAATTATATTTGTCGCGTTAGTCAAGTAAATTTAACGGAATTTTGATTTGAGATATTCGATTATGAAGATGTCGAATTCAGTAAATACAAAGTAACAGTATATAACATTACATGAATGTTATAATTTTCTACTCAACAATGTTACGTGCAAAAAATGTGTATTAGATATTATACTTACATTGTTAAGTATAATATCTAATTACAGTAATATTGATGTAATGTTATATTGTTATTTTGCGGAGAATATTAGAATGTGAGGAATTGAGAACGATGACATTCCTCGACATAAAGAAAAAATGATTTTCTGTTACTTCCAATTTTATGAAGAAAGCAATGCTATAAGTATATCCAGTTTTTATCTATTCTGATACTCTCTCTTTCTCTCTCGCTCTCTCTCTGCCTTCATATTCACAATATGCTATTTAGAACATTGCAAGACCTTTCTAAACAAATAGATTGCTTGTTTAACAAGTTCGATTCAAAACTTTAGATTAAAAAAGCAATTTTTCGCTGTGCGCAGCAATTATGTGAAATACATTTTCGATTATATGGAACATAAAGAAGATTCCAAAGTAATCGCTTATTCTATATAAGTATTCTGAGATCTAAGGAAGAGAAAACTATTCTTGGACGTAAATATATATATAGGATGATAGGATTCGACTTTTTCTAACACAGAAGTTAAACTTTTGCTGTTTGAGATATCGAAACAAATAAAATTATTATTCTTGAATGATTTCGAAAAACTAGGCGGATGGCAGCGATTAAAAGAAATTAATTACTGTGTTAAGTGTCAAATTTGGCCACTACAAGTAATCTTTGATTAAACGTCGGATATTATTAAATGTTTAGATGGCATAAATATTAAAAAAAGTGTTAGTATAATCGCTTCGAATAATGTAATACGGAAAGAACGCCATAATTAATCTAGTTTATCAGGACCTCGGTAATTAAGCTACCCTTATATAATCTTTTATTAGTAATCGCACTCAATCATTAAAAGATGTTATAAAATCAATCTGTATCTGATGACGAAGTAAAAAAATGAATAATATTATAATATGATACGCAATTCAGAAATGTAAATTTAGAAATTAAACATAAAAAATTTTGGATAATTAAAATACGTTGGATGTACGTTTATTTGTGCATTGACTTCTAATAATTTCCGTTCATCAGAATACAATAGAAAAGTTGCGGAATGTTACAACGTGATACTTAATTCAGAAGCGTCAATTTATAAGTTAAACATCCAAAAAAAATTTTGATTCCAAGTAGCACAGCACTTATATGCGCTTTTTAGGCTGTATGCTACTTGGGATGTTAAATATTAAAAACTTTTTTGAATAATTCAAATACTTTGGCTAATTTTATTGATTTTTTATGATTTCCGCTTATCCGAATAAAATATAAAAGTTGCAAAAACGTTATATTATTATTATGTTTGCGGGCCGCTCCATTTATATTTGTATCATCTGATATTTATTACATTTTATCAAAATATTTTTGAAACTCTTGAGGGAGATATATAAATATAAAACATTAGAAAAATAATTAATAACATATAACGGTATCAAATTAAAGAATTTGCTAAATGGAAAATTTAATTGGCTGCGCACTTTATAAACAAAAATTCTAAAAAATAAATTTAAAACCTGCTATTTAAATTAGAAACCTCCCTTAAATGACTAGTATTTCAAATTTAGAGGTGGTAATGATTTACAATTCTCGTAACATTTACAGATCCTTGTAACATTATACGTATAATCGTTGTAGCTTTGATATAATATATAGTCACTATAATACTAGAGTTAGTTAGTTGAAAAAAAATTCTTCCGGATTTCTTGGTGGAATATCAGTATCTCTCATTCGATCTAACAATTTAATTAAACATCAATCGAGCGTTTCCTGTTACTGTAATATGGCTGTGAAGTCTGTATTTGCACCCGCATCTTCGCATTTTCGCAATATTTTATCTACAATAACTTGCGTAGCTATTTCATCGAACAGACAACTGCAGAATAGTTCTGCAGCTATATTAAAATGCGCAATTTTATGTGAAAATTTTAGTTTAATTAATATATTACGTAATTATACGCCAGCTCGTGATGGTTATCATAAATAATGACATATAATTATTAATCTTGTTGAAAAATATTAATTCTTTTTTTGAAACGGAAAGATTAATAAGATTGATATTTACAGAAATTAACACCAGATATACAGGGTGTTTCAGAAATAGTTGACCAAACTGTAAGAGCATATTCCACTCATTGTAAGGATGAAAAAGTCATATAAAATCATGGGTTCGGAAATGCTTCCTTTTCTAGTTATAAACATTTCTTATTTGTTTGTACGTATTTACGTCGGACGACATGCTTCGCTTCGATGTTTCGTGAATTATACTTCTATTCACCTTCTAAAATAAACAAAAAATTATTTGATAGGTCTGTATGAAATTGGAATCAGTCTTTATTTAAACATTTAAGAGTAGTATTCATCAACATAGCAGCTTATTCTAACATCGAATTGGCAGATATCTACTATATGTATGGGCGAGCTAATATGGAAACTGCAGAGAAGCTCAATGTCTCTATCAGCAAATCTTTCCTCAAAGACGATCATTTCCAGCAATTTCTGTAATGAAAATATAGATATAAGTAAATAAAAAATGTTTATAACTTGGAAAGGAAGCGTTTCCGAACTCATGTTTACATGACTTTTTTTTCATCCTTACAATGAGTGGAATATGCTGTTAAAGTTTGGCCAATTATTTCTGAAACACCCTGTATATCCAATCGCATAAATCTCCGATGTTTATAAATAGTTTATTACCTTTTTCAGCTCAATTACTTTTTGTTTTATGAGAAATATAAGCCAGAATCATCCAGTTATATGCAGTGTATTTAGGAAGTATGCTTAAGATTGGAAGAAGCTTGGTCAACAATTTGTATGTGATATCTTTCCACTAACTTGATCCAGCTTGATATACAAAGTAGGCAAAATTATTAGAAATTTTCATTTGATAATTTCAATTTGATGATTATGTCGCGAATTTAAATATTAGAGACAATGATGTGAGAATAGATTTACAAAGAATAAATATTTTTGGTGTTACATTATGGGAGAGATATATGCCTCTGTGGAGGTACATCTTATTGTGCATCTTTTTTTTAGATGAGAAGATATACTTCACAGGGAGACGTACCTCTCTCATGTACAGGCCAATAAAATAACGTAGCCTTGCTACATACCGATGAGCGTCAAATTTTTATTAGTAGTTTGGTCACCGTCTAGTGCAAGTTTCGCAAAGAGTTGCAGTATAGTTCCGGTATAAGACGTTCATCCGAAAATAATGGCCGGATTTCCGCACCAACAGAAATGCGCTTCAATTCGTCTAGCCGCTACAATATCTTTTACAAGTAACAAATCCTTATATTTATTTTACGAATCGTGTATTTTGAGACATCTATATAACTAACAAAAATTGAGAAAGCAATGTTAATACCGCATTTAATCTACTTTAGAATTATGTGATATAATCATAGTTACATATACATATATATTTCAGGGATCTAATTAATAAATTTCATACTGAAAGTCATGTGATAAATATCCTTTTAGCATTATTCAATCAAACTGTACGCGAATAGAGAGAATTTGTGCCTAAGGTGCATATAAGCGCTACTTTCCAATCACTGGAGCAATACAAATATGTTGTCTGTGTGACTATACATATATACACATATAAATATTATATGTATACAATAGGCGACGATTAGATAATACTTCGATTCATCGTAATTTTATCGTAGTGATTAGACCTAATGGTTGTCGTAATATTTACTGTATGTATTTACAATAAGACTATTTTACTGTCGCCATGATTATAAAGTATTTTATGAATCTGATCTTACATACCGATGGACATATGTGTGTGTATGCGTGCGTGCATGCGTGAGAATAAATCTATTATTGAAAGAAAATATTTACAAATAATGTCTTGTCATATCATTGTGCTTAATTACTTCTAATATCACTATCGTAAAAAACGGAATCAAATATTGTAATAAGAAATTAGTATTTAACAGAGCAATATTCATAATTATATCGTATTACAATATATTTTGTATAGCTCGCGTGACTTAAAGATAACAGAGAGAATATATATATTTCGTATATTTATTGTATTCTCCAAACCTCTAATGGAAGAACATAATTTTAAACAATTTTAAATTATAAACTTATGCATATAATTGATGATTAAATTACAAAAACAAAGTAGTATTATACATATAACTTATTTACACTTTTCTTCGTCACTTATTTTAATGCTGCCCGTATTTGTAGTCTTGTAACAGTATACCATTTTATGTAGTAAAAAATAAAGATAATTTTACAATCATAATATTTTATCACTGATTTATCACTATATATTTTATTTAAAATTTTTATTTAACAACTTATATAGATTAAGATATGCTATATTAAACTGTGTAAGGTCTGTCTAAATCTGCCTCCTGCAAATATTGCTATCCGATATTCACAGTTTTATTTTTTTATAAATATATTTTTTTGTTTTAAGATGCTATCTGCTATTCTAATTTTTATTAATGAGCTTCCGGTGATTGAGAAAGGAGAACTATCAAGACCCACAATTGGAGCAGTACCTACAAAAATATATACGTTTCGTAGCAATATTTTAAATATAAATGACGATTAATATATATGCACGTACTTACCATATAAATCAATACTACAATCCTAGCTAATGGATACCTCCTTAAGAATACTCCCGTTCGAATGCTTATGGCATCCAATAAAGAATAAGCTCTTTTTACTCTTCTAGTAACGCTGGTATCAAACGGTGTTTCCATTAAAAACGTAGGAACTTGAGCTTTTGCATCGTCCGTATCGTTTATATTGTTATACGATATGTTTCTTCGTAAATTGCCTGCAGCATTTCTATATTCATGCTGTTAAGAAGGCTATTATTAGTATATACATACATAAAGTCTAAAAATTAATTTTTAGAAAAAAATATTTTATAATGCTAAATTTTATTAATAAAATTACCAAAATTTGATGTTTATTTGTGAACAATATATTGCAGAAAAAAATATTCTCTAATAAAAATTTGTAAGCTATCATATTTACTTCGATTTTCTCAAGCTGGAGACGTAACGCATTTCTTTCTGTCGTCAAACATTCCAATGCTTGCTGTTTTAGAACCAGAGTTTGAGTAAGAGATGCTATTCTCGAATCCATTTCATTACTCGGTGTTGCTGACACTGACAGCTGCAACTTAAGCCTAGAAATCTCTGAATTCTGCTTTTGTAACTGTAAACTAAATCCATTACGTTGACTAATTAATTCATCTTTCAAGGATCTTATTTCCTAAAAACAACATTTTTATTTTTAACCTTTTTGATTTATTAATTCACAATAACTTAGAGATGTAATCTGTATCCAAATAAAATGTAATTTACCTCAGAATGCAATCTCATGTCTTCTTCTGTTTCTAATCTTCGGCGTCTTTCACTAGTAAGAATCTCTTGATTTTGTAGATTTGTCTCGGCTAACTTTTGTCTTACCTTTTCCAAGTTCAGATCTGCATTTACCAGCTCTTCCCTCAACATTTTCAGCTGCTGACACATTTGCTGATTTTCCTCCCTAACACTGTCACGTTCCTGTCTGTGATTTAATACAATAGATTATGTTCATAGAACGACTGCCGCATATTAAAATTATAAACTTGTAAATACTGATATTGATTTTACTGACTTTAATTGATTCAATTCCATGATAGTAGCTTCATCCATAGCTGTCGGTGCATTGCTTTTCAGTTCTGCTATAAGTTTTTCCTTTTCTTGTAAAGTTTTTAATGCCCTAGCTTTATGCTGTTCCAATTCAGATCTAATTGAGTTTAATTCTTGTCTGTTTCTGTCAATGACGGATTGTAAATCTACTACTTGCTTTGACTGCTCTAACTTTTCTATTTCCAAAGCTTTCAACTTTTCATTTAGAACTACAATTTCTTTTTGAAAATCCGTCTGTTTTCCAAGGAATTCATTTTGCTTCTCCAAATGTCTTTCCAATTCTCTTATATATTTTTGTTTATTTGCTAAATCAATTGGATTATCTACATTATCCGTTTTCACATTGTTTGATTTTATTTTATATATGGGCTGGGGATAGAATACATCTAAATGTTCCTCTGCATTATTATGTTCTGCAATATAAAAATGCAAAATATCTGTATAAAATGATACATTATAAATATATGATATAAAAATTAAGATATACCATTCTGTATAGTTTCTGTTGTTGGATTATCTAGATTTTCACAATCTAAGATCTGTACTTCATTACTTGGATACAAATTTGAATTTTCCATATTTATTTCGGGATCTTTATCATCCAAAATATTAGGAATCATTTCAATTGAAACATGAGACGGAGTTGGACTAACCCGATCACTCTGAACCGATAGATCCGAATCTGTGTCATCTGTAGGATGTTCTACCAATAACGATGAAGTAGTTGATGGTGATTTAAAGGATTCCACTATCCTCTTTGGACTCGGGTTAGGTGTATTTAAATATGTAAATAACGCGTCTTCTTTAGGTGTCGTTACATTTAATAGATTCACCGATGTCAAACTTGAAGTAGGAGCAGCATAAGGAATATGATCTGATGATCCCAATAAAGGTGTTTTGGACGTACTTCCATTTAATCTAAATTAAAAGAAAAATATTTTTATTAATAATTTTTAATATTACATATATTTTTTTCATTAGTTGCTTTTCCATAAGGAATATGTTAAAACCTATTGAAAGCTATATGCAAATGTAACATTTCGATAAAATAAATTTATTTATATTTTACGTTGTATATAAGTAAAGCGAAATTTGGAAATGACATTTCGCGAACTGATTGACTAATGGACTAATCCAAATATTTAACAGTAATAACCTGAGATATGAACGTAATTACCTAGATTCTGGAGAGAGCCATGTAACTTCTGACAGATGACCTTGTGGCATCTCGTATTTGTCTTTATTTAACACGGCCGCGGTATTTTTGTCAATTTTATTTAACAAATTCTCTGCCTTATCAGCAAGGCCAGACAGCCAAGCCATATCGACGTAAGGGCTGATAAGAAATGTTGTCTGAAGAACGAAAACCGTGTCGCGCGCACGTAACAATCACGAACAATGAACCGCACTATACTCCCGGAACCAGTCAACTAGTTACCAGTCAACAGCCTAGTTTCCACCGAGGGTTCGAACCGGATCAGAATGCAAAAACCAACCAACTACAGTCGAGCATTCCCCTGTGATGCGGGGTCTACAATAGAAGTCGTAGCAGTCGTAGGGTCTTAAGTCTTAGAAAATTGACCAATCACAGTTAATTATTCTTCTCATATTCGACTGTGATTGGTCAATTTCTACGACTTAAGACCCTACGACTGCTACGACTTCTATTGTAGACCCCGCAT
>NW_017257571.1:203670-210035 GCF_001594055.1 Mycetomoellerius zeteki | reverse complement strand
TGGCTGCATTCAGCGGACTCAACAGTTGAGCGAGCGTTCGCTGCTATTGACGTATTCTTCTAGATCTAAAATTCTGATTGGATGATCTAAAAGAATATACCAATAACAGCGAGCGCTCACTCAACTGTTGAGTCCGCTGAATGCGCCCATTGAAGAGAGCCACCAGCGTTTTACGCTGCGTGAATTGCACCTTAAACCGGTTTTGACTCTGACTTCTGATTCTGATCCTGTATCGTTACATTGCATTTTACATTACTAATAAAGGTACATACATATTTTACAAGAGGTCAAAAATTTGCATTAATGCAAATATACGAACGCGAAAATTCGAAGTATGAGTCTTATGGAAAACCAGAACACGCAGGTTGTTCTAGATGATCAGTTGCAGCATTTTATCGAGGCTGAGACGAAAAAGCAACAGTTCCAGGTTAGTTTCTTGGTCAATCGCGCAAATAAATTTATAGATATTTTCTATTTATACTTTGCACTTTGTAATATAAAAAATGTGGGTATTGGTTATATAAATATTTATCACTAATATTTTTATCATGTGCAACTTTATTCTATTATTCAATCTCAAATCTATTCATATATTTGAGAATGTAAATGTAGTTATTTATTTTTTATCTTCATTTTTTCTTTAAACTATTATTATGCGCTCTATAGTATGAGGGGCGATGAATCAGTTATATAACATAATATTTTCAGGGATTGGTACATGAATTAACTGGTCTCTGCTGGGAGATTTGTATGGATAAACCATCATTGCGCCTGGAGCCTAAAGTTCATAAGTGTCTCGTGAATTGCGTGGAGAGATTCATTGATACTACCAATTATATCACAAACAGAATAGAACGAGTTGCCTCAAATATGCAGTCTGAGTCAGATAACATGGAGTGAGGATATTTCAAGGATTATGTGTCAAAGTTTGTCATGCATATATTTTAAAAACTCTGTAATATACTTGTATGTGTATTAGATCTACATAAACAATTAGACATGTTTTCAAGCATTCGGGGATTTTTAAATCGCCACAAGCGTAAGTTCATATTTGGAAGTGTTATTATTAGTAGCGTCATTTTTATGACACGTTATACACAGCGTAAGTTACGAGAGTGGCAAGAAAATGAAATAAGGATGCTGATGGAAAGGACGAAGAAACGACAATACTATGAGAGCACGGAGAGGTCGTGTAATAAAATGATATCGCATCTTGTGGTAACTTTGAGAAACTCTGTGATCAAAGAAAATGATACGGAAGTCATTATAAATCAACTTAGAGATGGCTCTGCTGATAAAATTACATCTTGGGGTCAATTGAAGGTATTAGCAATCGCGCGACCGGCCGTAATAATTTATTCTTATACGATGCTAGTTACATTTCTTAGAATTCAGCTCAATTTGATTAGCGGACATATGTACAAAGACGCGCAGAATACGAACAATGTGGACAATGAGATAATTGGCAGTGAAGTACAAAAGAGATACATGGCTCTTTCCAAATATTTTATAGATGAAGGCATCAAAGATTTAAGCAATTTCATACAAAATAAAGTTAATGAAGTCACAGCTTCGTTGTCTCTAACGGAGCAATTAACATTAAGAGATTTAGAACAAATTTATTGGGCAATTACATCTTCTATATCTGCCGACAGCTCGAAAGACCCTGTAAAAAATTTCACTTATTACACATTGCAACATGACATTGAAAACAGCGATACATCTGTCTATTCAAAGCTAAGGGATCAGATGCTAGATGTATCAGAGAGCGAAGAAGTACAAGATTTAATGCAGAAAAATATCAGAACTGGATTTGTTTTATTAATGGATCATATATCCGCATACTTCAGTGAACCTTCCAAAACTAACAGTGCACAGAACCAAGCATTGTTTTTAGGAGAATCAAATGCTGGTAATTCAATTTTAATAAGAGAAACCACAAGTGATTTGAGTGGATTTGTAGATGTTAACAAAACCACTATGGCTTTAGCCAAAATTATTCCTATTGTGAATGGACAGGTTCGAAATAATCCAACTTCGAACGATGTAGCAGAGGATTGGCTTCAGCGTCTGATATTCAATAATGATCTTAAAACACTCGGGGCTAATCTTTACGAAGCAGTCTGCTAAAGTTAATTGCGTGTCAATATTTTGGAAATTAAATGGAATTATTATTGAGTGTACAATTAGTAGTATTGACAGAGCAGTTGGTAATTCTTTGCAGCAGATATACAATTTTACTTGAATTTCACATAGATTTCTTTGTATATTCAGATTCAAGGGATATCACAGAAAATATTTATTTTATATATTTTTAGATTAAAACACATGGTTGATGGTTTAATTAATTTTCATTAATGTTATACCTAGATATATAATTATCAGATTTTCAGCGGACACATGCTTATATTTTATGAGTAAATACTACAATGAAACAATTCACTGTAAAACAGAGACGATTATAAAAAAAATTGTTAAAAAACGGCATTGCTATTACTCATACAAGATATCTATAAGCAAACATTTGTTTTAAATTAAATTATAATTTAATAATGGTATAGCATTTTTAATACGTAATTGCTAATACTTTCATATAATAAAATTCATTGTTTTGATACTGTAATAAAGTTTTATTGTTCTCTAATTTTATGAATGAAATTTGTATGTTAAATACATTGCTTTTGCTATTTGATTAAAATTCGCTTAAGAAAAAGTACAATAATATATTATTAGTATGATTTGAAAAAATTGCAAAGCTGATTATTTCCATAATTTCTTGATTGACATGTTCTTTTCCGAATCCTTTTGCATCACCTTTGCTACAGCCATCTCAAAATCTTCTTGAGTTACGTGAACTCGACGTTCTCTAAGAGCATACATTCCAGCTTCTGTGCAAACACCCTATAATATAAATAATATATATATTATTTGCATTGTAGAATATAAAGTTATTGCATATCAAAAATTTGGTAAACTTCTTCGATTTTTTTTATTATAAAAATGAAATATGAGAATAATTCTCCAAAATTCTCTTAAAATTTAAAAAAAGAATAACACAAGATCTTATAATATCTTAATCTATTCCTTTTTTAAAGACTTAAACTTTTGGAGTAAAATAATTTGTTAAGAGCAGAAAATCAGATTTCATTTGATATTTATTCCATAATAATTGTATGATGAAACTGTAATGTAAAGATATATATATCATTATGTTTCATTACCTTGACTTCTGCTCCTGATGCACCGGGCATAAGTTCAGCTATCTTTCTAAGATTTATACCACGTGTCAAATTCATTTTCCTAGAATGAATCTTCAAAATGTCCAATCTAGCCTCTTCATTTGGAGGTGGAAATTCGATCTTACGATCGATACGCCCGGGTCGCAATAATGCTGGATCTAAGATATCAATTCTGTTTGTAGCCATAATGACCTTTATGTTCTTCGTTGCTTCAAAACCATCTAATTGATTAAGCAATTCTAACATGGTACGTTGTACCTGAAAGTATAATTTACAATATAATTAAAAAGATTAAAATTACAGTTATATTCATACCATATTCCATACATACTTCACTATCGCCACCGGATCCAGATTCAATCCGGGAACTTCCAATGGAATCAATTTCATCCATAAATATTATAGACGGTGCATGTTCTCTTGCCATGACGAAAAGCTCACGAACCATACGCGAACCCTCTCCAATAAACTTTTGAACTAACTCCGATCCAGATACACGAATGAAGGTGCACTCAGTATGATGCGCGACTGCTCTTGCAAGTAAGGTCTTGCCGGTGCCTGAAAGATTTTGCGTTGTCATTATTATCAAAGATTAGATAACTAAAGTAATTATAATAAAAGTTTCACATATATCCGTTACAATATGGCTTGTTCTTTTCAGTTAAATTTGAAAGAGGAAAGATGAACTGTGTAACAAATTCAACTAAAAAAAACTACAATATATTTGTTACCTGGTGGTCCATATAGCAATACACCTTTAGGCTGCGCGATTCCAAGAGCATCAAACAATTCTGGATGCTTGACCGGCAATTCTATGACCTCTTTTATCTCCTTTATCTGTTTATCCAAACCTCCAACCATTTCATACGTAGAATCCGGCACTTTCTCTACCATCATAAGAGAGACAAGTGGATCAACTTTATTCGGCAGTATTTTATGCAGAGTATAACTTTCATTGCGTAGAGCGACACGCGAGTTTGGAGTCACGTCATTGATGTCGATGTTCTTGTCTATGTCTACTACAAATTTGCCTTCTGGATGTACTTTGACTAAGACTTTCTTCTTATCCATGGGTTTAACTACTTCTCCTACATAGGAACCCTGTTCTTGTAGGAGTTGTAATTCTTCCCGTAGCATGCGTACTAAAAAAAAATTCAAGAAATTGTACAATTGAGAGAGAATATGGCCGGTATTCATAACAAAAAAAAATTCTTATATTTAAGACTCTTATGTACAGTCTATGTCATAAACCAATCAAAGAACCATATTAGGCTTTCATAGCTTTATACAGCAATGATATTTGTATCACTGAAGCAAAATAGTCACCTTTCGCGTTGAGTTCATTACGTTGCGCTTGCAATCTCCTTAAATTTTGACTTTTTTCAGCAACAATTAATTGCAATTCCTCAATCTTCGTAATGTAATATGGTTTAAAGCCTTCACCTTTAGCATTCTTCTCATCGATATCCATCTGAAAAATTTCAAGCGTTAAGTTACAGATAAATACAATATTTTCAGTCACTGGCGTAGTAATAAAAATATTAAACATTTTCTTTACCTTATTTGTGAGCGTCATGATTGACAGTAGAGGAACAAATGTTTCGCAGATAGATGTTGAATATACCTTTATTTAGTAAAAGAGACAATATCGGCACAACTTAACCTCATTTGCTCCAAAAGTCACTTATCACTTGTCACCTTCTTAGCCGACATTAAGCTCGATTCGTATGATCAGCAATTTGCACACTTAATGGGTGCATTCAGTACTACAGCCGCTCACTGAGCGCTCAGTGAGCGCTTGCATCTTATTGGTATATTCCGTTAGAACTAAAAATATAGACCAAACAGATACAAGAGCTCACTGAGCGCTCAGTGAGCGGTCGTAGTACTGAATGCACCTCATTTGTGAGCTCAATCGCTCGAACACAAACAAAAGGAATAAGGCTCTGCGCATATTAGAGAAAATATTAGCAATTAAGAATAAACATTAAGCTTCCGACTTATTAAAATCTAGTTATATTGGAATACATGGTTTTTGATGGGTTGAAGTCTTTTTCTATTCCTAATATTTCTTTCAATGGCTACGTTTACACCATGCGCTTAGTCCGCGATCTATACGATAGGTGTTTTTGTTTAATATACAGGATAAACAAGGGCTGCGGTCCACTTGACGCTACAAACGCTTCGAAGCATTTGAGCGACCAATCAGAACAAAGAATTTTACGAATTGACTAATCAGAGAATGCATCTATTGTATAGGCCGAGGCCTAAATGCACTGTGTAAACGTAGCCAATGGGTGGATTCAGTACTACGATCGCTCACTGAGGGTGCTGTCCCATGAGCACGGAAAACGGAATCGGAACACGGAATCAGAAAGATGAAGTGGTAGAGGCTATCAATCAGCATCGTTCCGATTTTAAGTAGCCTGGCTTCCCATGGGGCATATTTTTCGGAAACGGAAATTTTTCGTACTGTCAATCACCAGTGATTACTAGCGATTAAGAATAATATTGAAAAAATTCAACTAAAAGGAGCATTGAAAAGGTGGAAAATGTCATCTGTAAGTATTGTAATTACATGTATTTTAAATTATTTTATATTAGATTATAATGATGGTTTTGCATACATCTCTAACCTTGTTTTGTTTTATATACACTACGCACATAAATTAAAGCATCACCTCTCACACCTTCGAAAAATGGGTAAACTTCAAAGAAATGTGACTTCTACAAAAATGGTCGAAATGAGATTTTAAAAAAAGCATTTTGTAGCTTGAAATCTCTACTTTCCAAATCTGTATAATGAAATAACGATTCGGCTGATTTTTACGGAACTACATGATTATAAAGGAAGATCCGTAAAATTTCAAAATTTTTTGTAAACTTTGCACAGTTTCATGCCGTGAATGAGAAGTCGGGCACAAATACAATTCACAGCTTTCGAAAGCGTGATCCTTTATCTTTAATTTACTTTTTTTTTACCTCTGTACGATTTTTTTTTACCGAGTTATTCAACATTGAAGTAAAAATGATCCCTTTGACTTTGACTGCTCATAAAAGACGAACGGAGTAGCGTACAACATTTTTTAAACAAGCAAAAAAAAGTTCAAAGTTTTCTCTTTAAGA